>NC_081185.1:149119372-149170893 GCF_029867415.1 Vicia villosa
AATCATGAAGATTAGACTATATCAACAATTTATACTATAAATAATTATAAATATTATTTTATCGTTAAATAATTTTTTCTTAGATATGTGCGTGTTTAAAATATTGTTTCTCAATTGAAATAATAATAATAATATAAAAATTGTTGACATTGATTATGTTGTTTTGAGTTTTGTACTATAAAAAATATTTAATAAAAATAAAATAAAATAGATGATTGTAAAGAGAGAGTAAAAATACAAAAGTTACATATACCAAAATTATTCACACAAATATATATTTTTGTCAATCCGTCTAAGTTTGATATTTTTATTTTGATGAATGAAACTCAAGAATGTAGAGTTTTTCTATAAATGATTTTTTATTAATATATATATATATATATATATATATATATATATATATATATATATATATATATATATATATATATATATATATATATATATATATATATATATATATATATATATATATATATTATCATTTTCATCTTTTCATCTTTCAACTTAATTTTAAAAAAATTAATTAAGTCTTTCAACTTTTTAAAATATATCAAATTTGTCATTTTCATCTATTATGATAGTCAAAATCAACAATTGAGGTTAGGTGGCAATGTCATGAAATATTTGATGCATACATGTAGTTATTTATTTCACCTTGTAGGCTACATGGTTAATTAGTGAAGGAAAAACCAGAAATCAACTTTTAAATCCGTCACTAGTGTTCTAGAATAAAAAAAATATGATTCAAAATCTATGAAGCACATACACTTTTAGGATTAGAAGTAGACGTGTCGCGGTGTCCGAACACTTGTATGACACCCGTACGACACGTGTCGGAAAAGTCAGACAAGTGTCTTCTAAAAAATTAATTTTTTTCTTGCTTTGACACTTCTTTAATCAGTGTCCGAACTCGTATGACACTCATACCACATATGTCTGACAACTCAGACAAATGTTTTAAACAAAAATTTGTTTTTTTTCTTTGCTTCAAAACACATTTATATATTTTTTTGACAAATCTCATACATATTTAAAAGGTTTAAACATGTATTACAACAAAGTAAATTCTTTGGTACCCATGAATTTTAGTTGGGTACCAGTACCTTTAGTATAAATTGATTTTAATTTTAATTTTTTTAAATAAAATAAAACAAAAAAAATGATGTGGCATTGAATACCATTATTTGATTGAATAAGGGTACCGGTACCCAACTAAACTCGAGGGTACCCGAGTGTTCACCTTAAAACAACATATGGATAAATGAAACTCAAATATTAACTTATATGTAACAGTGTCGGTGTCCTATATTTTTAACATTATCGATGTCGGAGTCCTGATGTCTGTGTCGGATTCACATTTTGAATGTTAACAAATATTCTCATCTGACATCGAACATGACCTTGATGCCATATATATGAACATATATTTATGAGTCGGAATAATAATCCTGACCTTCTTGTCATCATCTGCTATGAAGCCAGGGTGGAATTTATGTTTAAGCACCAATACAGTCTCTGACACACCTACACGTACGATATCGATAAACCCCTGATCCATATCTGATCCATATCTCAAAATGGAATAGCTTCACTCTTTAATAGCCAGTTGGGGTGCTGATAGGATACTACGTGTTGCCATGAAATGCCATGCATAATACAAAAGTACCACGTATGTTTGAAAATAAAGTTGGCATAAACGATGATGTTTTGTAATCTTAATTGTCGGTGTTTGTGTCAGGATAATACCAACAAACAAACAAGAATTTTGCCCCACGCCTTGAGACAAGAGAAAAGAAAGGGATGCAAGAGGTTAAGATAAAAGTAACCGATTAAAATGGGAGTATTAAAAGAACCTTGTTGCTGCTTTTTCAAGTCCAACAAACTTTATGACCATTGCATATTTTAAGATCTATTGCTATTAGTATTAGTATTATATATTAAACCCTTTTTAGATACCAACTGTTAACTAACAAACTGATTTGTTATTAATCCGAACCCTAAAATGGGAGTATAAGATTTTTTCAGTTCCTTCGTCCTCTTAAAACTTGAATTCAACCTGATCAAATAAGGAATTCTTTTAAGATTAATGATAGAATCTAAAGAAAATATAAAAGAGACAAAATATGTGAAAATGTATAATAAACTTTGTATCTAATTTGCAATTAATAACTAATTCTCATTTAGTGTAATTAATTTATACATAATCTTGCGACAAATTTATAATTAATCTTAATATTTCTATATTTATCAAAAAGTATAAGAGTGCGGGATATTTCAATACTGGTAGGAGACAACAAGAAGCCTTAATAATTACTGGTGGTGTAGTGGTTGCTCACGGTAGTGAGTACCCTTGTTAAGTGGTATTTTTGGGTATGAAGAAAGTCATCTAACGTGAGTTGAGAAGCTTTGTATATATGCGATATGTTATGTAGGTTATGACGTGACTTTACCCTCGAGGGGTAAGGTATTTACAGAGACTCTTCGGCATAGGTTTTTCTTTGGAATGATAATTGTTTACTAAGTCAATGGTGGACCGCTGAATTTTTATTTTCTACGGAGTCGTAGATCAACCTGTTGATCCTGACTTCTCTCTGACTGAGGAACGTCTTTCCCCATGTTTTGCATGACTAGGCGAGAGCACTTAGGAAGAGATGGTTCCTAATGTCCGACGACATATGGTCGCCCTTTCTTACTCTCCTGCCTTCATTAGACCCTTTATAAATATATTACTAAACAACCTCTCAAGCACAAGGACTTTGATAAAGGACAGAGGGATTTGAATGATAGAATGTTGTGGGCATCTCGAGATCCTAAGTTTGTCAGATTGGATTATATGTCGCCTCCTTTTCGAGAAAACTCCAAATCACTCATACTAGAAGTTTTGATAAACATATTAGGACTCTCAGTCACTCAGACGATGTTATATGTTGAGCATGTATGATAAACTTCAAGTCCTTCAGGCAAGGCGTTGGACTTATGGGGCTAGAATTATGTCAACCGTGAACAATTTCGCCCTTTAATGCATCACACGTGAACAATTTCAACCGCTCTTACTATATAAGAGTAAAGTGCGTCATTTCAGGTATTCAAACATTCTCACTCACACATTACTTCTAATTTTTCTCATTGATTTAGACGTTTGAGTGTTAATCTTACAAATTCACCTCAATTTATCGCATCGAAAGTACTAAATCACCGCAGCGAGACACCACTTTATCGTGTCATCTTTCTTTTCTATTTCCTAACCCAAAAAAACTTAAAAATAGACCATAACAATAGCCCGTCGTTTCTCTTTTTAATTAATTTCATCTTTAGGCTTATTAACCTTGACATCACTATTTTCATGTGTCAATCTTCTAATAAACAATTCCTTTTCAAACGAATCACTAATCATCAGGCCTATTTTTTATAATATTTTTATGATAGATTCAACTTAGTAAAAGAATCATAGTTATAATATGTGAGAATTTCATTATATATACCCCATCATAGAGTAAGGTTCTTCACTTCACCTCTTGTCTACCTCTATTTTTTCTCTCTTCTTAACCATTCCTTATTTCCATGGCTCCACCCTTGACCTCCCCCACCCTTGATCACATAAAAAATGAGTCCATATTTGATTTATCTAAAACAAAGTTTAAGGTTAAAGGTGTTCCTTTGTTCCATGATGTTCCTGAGAATGTTTCTTTCAGCTCATTCTCTTCTATATGCAAACCCTCTGAGTCAAATGCACCACCTTCACTTCTTCAAAAGGTTCTTTCCTTTTCACACAAAGGTGGTTTCTTTGGATTCTCTCATGAAACCCCATCAGATAGATTGATGAATTCTTTAGGCAGTTTCAATGGAAAAGACTTTTTGAGTATTTTCAGGTTCAAAACATGGTGGTCTACTCAATGGATAGGAAAATCTGGTTCTGATTTACAAATGGAAACTCAATGGATTCTCATTGAAGTTCCTGAAACCAAATCCTATGTTGTAATCATTCCTATAATAGAAAAATGTTTCAGGTCTGCACTTTTTCCTGGTTTTCATGATCATGTTATGATTGGTGCTGAAAGTGGTTCCACAAAGGTGAAAGAATCAGCATTCAGTTCAATTGCCTATGTTCATTTTTCTGAAAATCCTTATGATTTGATGAAAGAAGCTTATAATGTTATAAGGGTTCATCTCAATAGTTTTAGGCTATTGGAAGAGAAAACTGTCCCAAATTTAGTTGATAAGTTTGGTTGGTCCACATGGGATGCTTTCTATTTGACTGTTAATCCTATTGGTGTTTTCCATGGTCTTGATGATTTCTCGAAAGGCGGTGTCGAGTCGAGGTTTGTTATCATTGCTGATGGATGGCAAAGCATTAGTTTTGATGGTTGTGATCCTAATGAAGATGCAAAGAATCTTGTTCTTGGTGGTGAACAAATGACTGGTAGACTTCATAGGTTTGATGAATGTTACAAGTTTAGAAAATATGAAAGTGGGTTGTTATTAGGCCCTAATTCACCTCCTTATGATCCAAAGAATTTTAGGGATTTGATTCTAAAGGGTATTGAACATGAGAAATTGGAGCAGGAGGCTATTTTATCTAAGAGTTCTGATTTAGCTGAAATAGAGTCAAAGATCAAGGAAGTAGTAAAGGAAATTGATGATCTCTTTGGTAGAGACCAATATAGCAGTATTGAAAAAAGTGAGGTGGAGAGTGAGTGTGGTTTGAAGGCTTTCACAAAGGATTTGAGAACTAAGTTCAAAGGTTTGGATGATGTTTATGTTTGGCATGCATTATGTGGTGCTTGGGGTGGTGTGAGGCCAGAAACCACACACCTTAATAGCAAAATTGTCCCTTGCAAAACCTCACCTGGTCTTGATGGAACAATGGAGGATCTTGCAGTGGTTAGGATTGTCAAAGCTTCAATTGGGCTAGTTCATCCTAGTCAAGCTTATGAACTTTATGACTCCATGCATTCTTATCTTGCTGAATCTGGTATCACAGGAGTCAAAGTTGATGTCATCCATGTAAGTTTGATGATAGTTTGTTAGAATATTGTATAGTTTGTTATGGCCTAATAATAATTATCACTGAAGTTATGGTTTTTATGCAGACCCGGCCCCAACCAAGTGCAGCCAGTGCTACTGCACTGGGCCTCACAATCTTGGGGGCCCACTTTCTAATATCATTATTAAATAAATATACAATAAAATATGATAGTAAAAGAACCTAAAAACTTTTCACGTTTCATTTCCTCTTTTTATTATCTCTCTTTCTTCTTCTCAGTATCAAGCATCTGAGGATATTTGGTTCAATGTGTTTCAGAAATATAGCATATCAAGTCAGTAAATCTAAACTATAAGGATCAACCTATGGTGATGATAGGTCATCATTAAATTAGAAACAGTTTCAGTGGGAAGGCAATGTACTAAAAATGAAAGCAATGTACTAAATGAAAGCAGACAATTTTAATTTAGTGCTATACCGAGATTTAAAAAATTAATTACTACTTTTCCACTTTAGAACAGTCTGAACAATATGTGATTACTTATGAAAGAGGTGTGAAAAGATCCAATATATACACTCAGCCTCTAAAAAATTGAATTATTGTTAGATTTCCTTATTCTAAAATGAATGATAATAATAATCGCATACGACAAATATCCCTACTTATAGAAGAAGAACCTACATGTTCAGATCAAGCACAGAAGGAATCACGCACGGTGGAAGAAATTTATGCTTGAAGAGTTAAAGTCCATGAACAATAAGGATACATAAAAACTAATAGAGATGCTTATTAATAAGAAGTGTATATATTTAAAGTTTATGCTTGAAGAGTTTTAAGTAGTTACATAATTTAAGTGGTAAGAAATTATGTTTATATTTTAAATAGTATTTTGAGCCTTTTGATATTTCTTTTGATTAATATATAATTATATATTTTTTACATCAATTTTAATTATTAATTTTTTTTTCATATTTAGGTCCATTTTTTGAATTAGAACAGGGCCTCTATCTTGATTGGGCCGGCCCTGTTTTTATGCAGTCTCTTGAATATGTCTGTGAGGAATATGGAGGTAGAGTTGATCTTGCAAAAACTTACTATGAAGGATTGACAAAATCCATTGTCAAGAACTTTAATGGAAATGGAATGATTGCTAGAATGCAACATTGCAATGACTTTTTCTTTCTTGGAACAAAGCAAATTTCTATGGGAAGAGTTGGTAAGCACTTAATTAGTCTACAATGTCTAACAATTTTTTAGGCTTTGCATACGTAAGTTAGCGGTAGTTTAACCATGAAAAAATTATATGAGGCTTTAATGTTTAAGCGTGATAAATTTTAGGACTCGTGCAGTAGTCCGTCTTGCACACCCTTAAAAAGGGTGTTGAATACAAGTACAATATCAATGAACTTTTGTAGCTTTTAATACCAAAATGTTGTTTTTGTAGGGGATGATTTTTGGTTCCAAGATCCAAATGGTGATCCAATGGGAAGTTTTTGGTTGCAAGGTGTTCACATGATTCATTGTTCCTACAATAGTTTATGGATGGGACAATTGATTCAGCCTGATTGGGATATGTTCCAATCAGATAATGTTTGTGCTAAATTTCATGCCGGTTCAAGAGCTATTTGTGCTGGACCAGTTTATGTGAGTGATAATTTTGGCTCTCATGATTTTGATTTGATTAAGAAGCTTGTGTTCCCTGATGGTACAATCCCAAAATGCATATATTTTCCACTTCCAACTAGAGATTGTCTTTTCAAAAACCCTCTATTTGACAGTAAAACTGTCCTCAAAATTTGAAACTTCAACAAGGTACCTATCTCTCATATCTATGACACATAAGTTTTTTATCATGTCCGGTGTTTGTATCAGTGTTAGTATCTATCTATGACACGTATTAGTATCATACACGTATAAGTGTCTGACATTGACACGATACTAACGTATGAAGTTAGAATCAATTACTTTCATTTTCTTAAATTATTATCAGTAACAATGTGTCTGGTCTGGTACGTGTCTGGTGTATGGTATTTGTGTGGTGTTAGTATTTGTAATAACAAATATTTGTTGATATATACAACAGTATGGAGGGGTGATTGGAGCTTTCAACTGTCAAGGGGCAGGATGGGATTCAATAATCCAGAAATTTAGGGGCTTCCCTGGATGAGGGTCACCGAACTTAGAAGGCGCATTCCCTTTTTCTTTTTCTCTATATTTTTTTTGGAACACTCACTTATATTCATCAGCTTCCCTGCGTAAAGTGTGTGAGAGATGGTGCCGACTGCTGAAATAAACTACTCAAGAGCTGTCAGAGAATAAGAATTTAAGGCTAAAACATAATAAAAAATTCAAATCAATTTCTATATGCAGGAGACTAACGGTGTTGAAATGATATCGATCTTGTGAATTTTTCCCAAGTCTCCGCAAACTCAACTCAAATCAGTCTATAACCCAAAACTTTCAAAAAGATGCATTTTTTTAAGTACTGAAAAAAAAAACAAAAAAAAATTGAAAGAAAACAAAACAAATAAATGATTCTCTCCCCACACTTAAGACATACATTGTCCTCAATGAAAGAACATTAATATAAAATAAGAGTGAGAGAAAGGAAAGAACACACCCGAGTAGTCAAGGAGGATATGTGATCACATAAGCAGCCTTTCCCAAAGAGAGATCTTCTACATTCTCTTCTTCCAAAGTGGGGCTCTCATGGAGTAGCTTTGAGTAATGTCCATTGAACTTGGAATTTATATTAGTGCCTTCGCCTTTTATTCCAGGATCAAATAAGAATCTTCGATAAGTAAAAGTGTTGAATGGGCATGTGATCTTCTTTTCCACAACATCAGAGATCAAAAGATTGAGGGGCTATCTCACTACTTTTGTTTCATCTTCCCCTTCAATTAAGACCCTATGAAAAATCATAGATGGGCTAATATCGAGAATTTCGGTCAAAGTCAACCCAATCACCTTCTTATGCTTCTTCAAAACCTGCAAAATCATATTTTCTTGATCAAAATCAAGGTTAGAAGAAATTATAACCGGCAGCATTTCATTCATCTCTAAATAAGCATATTTAAGATTTTCAGGAATTGGTTTCAGCTCAGGGGAATGTGGCTGCTCAATGGAAGGAGTGCTTGGGGCAGCCGGGATGTCAAGAGTATCAGCTGCATGAACAACTTCATCGATAACAACTTCACCTGTAGTAGATATGTTACCCTGCAAGGCAGCATCAATCTCAGCACATACAACACAAATACTAGTGTCAGTACAATCAGAGCATGAGTAAACATCATCAAAATCAGACAGTGATGGAAAATCATATGCAAGCAACTCAGTACAAGTGTCATCAAAATTTTTAAAAAGCAACTCTATTTGAAAAACAGAATGCTCTTCCAAGGGTTGTTGGTTTGATCCTTGAGCTTGCTGCATGGCATTCAATAAAGTGGCAAGTTGTCCAATTTGTGTTTGCAAAGTCTGAAGAGTAGAATCTATTTGTTGTTGATACTGAAGATTATTTGCAGCCATTTCTTTGACAATATCCTCTAGTGAAGGTTCGGAAGGTGCACAACACATAACCTCAAATTCATTCAGATGCTTATGCGGATCCTCACCTGCAAAACCATTAAACCTAGGCAACAAATGTATTAAACCAGATTTCAATTCAAAAGGTACATCAACATCAGGATACTCAATGCATAAGTTCGCATCAGGGGCAGCCAACTGCCTTGAGGTTCTTTGTTCAGCCATGTTATCAACAAACACAGAAATACTAGCTATGTCCCAAATAGGCAGAAACAAATGGAAAGAAGAAAAACGATTAAAATAAATTCATAAAAATATAAAAACACTAAATTTAATCTAATTAAGACAAATAAGAATTTTGAATTTTTTTTTGGATTTTTTTGACTCTATGAAAACAGTAAAAAATTCATTAAAAATAGAAAAACGATGAATTTGGCGATTTGGAGTCGAATTCCCTTACTCTTCTAGAGTAAGGGAGTATTGATCGCACAATTTTTCTGCTCCCAGTAGGCAAAAACAGATTATCGATCAGACTCAATTTAAAAAAAAACTTTTTTTCTACTCAAAAAGGCGTTATGGCCGAAACCGCGAGGAACCTATGGCCTAAACGCACAAACACTAAACCTAAGACTCTAAAATCAGTTAATAACGACAAGAATCCCCGGCAACGGCGCCAATTTGATCCACTGTCGCGCGCAGATCAAAAACGAGTTAATTGCAAAACTGTAGTACGACGGTAAGGTAACTCGAATATCGTCTCTCAAGGACTCTTAATTTTTACTAACTGAAAGTAAATTGAATTAAAGGGGGGTTTAGGATTGATTTAATAATAACATAGTGAAAAAGTGATTAAAATAAGTGATTATGTAAATAAGCTAAAACGACAATTCTACTGATTCGGTTACCGACTTATCATTGGTTCAATAAACTTCAATCCCCTAAGTGGATTCTATTCCCCTACCGATTACAACATCAATTAACAAGCTAAATTGACATTATAAGATTTCATTCCTATTTTCCAAATAAAGCAAACGGATTAAGCACAATCACGAATTAAGCAAACGTGATTCTAACATACACACTTTAACGATTAAGCAACGATAAAGTACGATAAAAGTCAAGGAACATAAATCAATCGGTATAAATCAATAATATTCTATATAACTCGAATTAAGCAAACAAGACATATAGATTAATATCGAAAGGGAAAAGAAATTGGATTAAAGATTAAAAACCTCAAAGTATTGGAAACCGTAACCAGCAGAAATTGCCTTCGGGGATTAGTTCCTCATCATTCGTACAAAGCTTTCAAAATTATTTGGTGAAAAGTAAAAAGTGATATTCCGCTGTACGGCCAGACCTAGACTAAAGAGAAGACAAAAGGAAATTCGGGTCATAACCCAACTGGGTCAAACAAACATAACCCAGGCCCAAAACTAATGATCCAAAACTAAATAAAACTAATGCTGCAGCTTCAAACGAAATTCTGGAAAATATGCGCTCCGAATCTGACTTTGACTCCAACACGAAAGTTGTAGCTCTTTCTCTTAGCTTTCCGGCGATTATTAGAACGCCTCAATCAGATTCCCGGAACTCCAATTATGACCGTTTTAGTGCAGACTGCTAATGCTGAAAATAAAGTGCGAAAATGAAATTAAACCAAAAATAAACTAAATTAGAAAAACATTATAAAATATAAAAATAAGCAAAGCAAACCAAAGAAATGTATAAGTACAACCGTAGAGGAATGTGCATCAAAATGCACTGATCAAATTCCCCCACACTTGAACTTTTGCACTGCGAGCAAAATGAAAAACAAAACAAAGAAAGCAGAAATACATCAACAGTTACTCATCCTAGGCTACCAATCTTCTTCGGGTAAGTTTGCATCGACAGGTACTAATCTTGCACACTAAGGACATCGTAAGAACACTAACCACAGATATGCAGACATAAGCCTCCTAAATACACAAACCAATTCAAATCATATTATTATACCATAGCCTAACTTACTCATCCTTTTTGCTCTTTTTCATTCAGGCGCAATCACATTAAGCCCGTTATCTCCACACACTTATAGCAGGACGACCGGTTAGTGACTCTGATCCTTTTTTGCACGGGGTTCCGGTACTTACGTGGCATAACCCTTTGCTTACTCAGATGTAGTTGCGGGGGATCGGACTGTATTCCGCCCTACCAAGTTCAGCACCAGAAACCGCTGAACCAACCAACAACGAGTCTTATTATCAAATATTTTTTGAAGGTTCTATAGCCGTTGGGTTAAGTGACCGGGTGAGGGTCACCGAACTTAGAAGGCGCATTCCCTTTTTCTTTTTCTCTATATTTTTTTTGGAACACTCACTTATATTCATCAGCTTCCCTGCGTAAAGTGTGTGAGAGATGGTGCCGACTGCTGAAATAAACTACTCAAGAGCTGTCAGAGAATAAGAATTTAAGGCTAAAACATAATAAAAAATTCAAATCAATTTCTATATGCAGGAGACTAACGGTGTTGAAATGATACCGATCTTGTGAATTTTTCCCAAGTCTCCGCAAACTCAACTCAAATCAGTCTATAACCCAAAACTTTCAAAAAGATGCATTTTTTTAAGTACTGAAAAAAAAAATAAAAAAAAATTGAAAGAAAACAAAACAAATAAATGATTCTCTCCCCACACTTAAGACATACATTGTCCTCAATGAAAGAACATTAATATAAAATAAGAGTGAGAGAAAGGAAAGAACACACCCGAGTAGTCAAGGAGGATATGTGATCACATAAGCAGCCTTTCCCAAAGAGAGATCTTCTACATTCTCTTCTTCCAAAGTGGGGCTCTCATGGAGTAGCTTTGAGTAATGTCCATTGAACTTGGAATTTATATTAGTGCCTTCGCCTTTTATTCCAGGATCAAATAAGAATCTTCGATAAGTAAAAGTGTTGAATGGGCATGTGATCTTCTTTTCCACAACATCAGAGATCAAAAGATTGAGGGGCTATCTCACTACTTTTGTTTCATCTTCCCCTTCAATTAAGACCCTATGAAAAATCATAGATGGGCTAATATCGAGAATTTCGGTCAAAGTCAACCCAATCACCTTCTTATGCTTCTTCAAAACCTGCAAAATCATATTTTCTTGATCAAAATCAAGGTTAGAAGAAATTATAACCGGCAGCATTTCATTCATCTCTAAATAAGCATATTTAAGATTTTCAGGAATTGGTTTCAGCTCAGGGGAATGTGGCTGCTCAATGGAAGGAGTGCTTGGGGCAGCCGGGATGTCAAGAGTATCAGCTGCATGAACAAGTTCATCGATAACAACTTCACCTGTAGTAGATATGTTACCCTGCAAGGCAGCATCAATCTCAGCACATACAACACAAATACTAGTGTCAGTACAATCAGAGCATGAGTAAACATCATCAAAATCAGACAGTGATGGAAAATCAGATGCAAGCAACTCAGTACAAGTGTCATCAAAATTTTTAGAAAGCAACTCTATTTGAAAAACAGAATGCTCTTCCAAGGGTTGTTGGTTTGATCCTTGAGCTTGCTGCATGGCATTCAATAAAGTGGCAAGTTGTCCAATTTGTGTTTGCAAAGTCTGAAGAGTAGAATCTATTTGTTGTTGATACTGAAGATTATTTGCAGCCATTTCTTTGACAATATCCTCTAGTGAAGGTTCGGAAGGTGCACAACACATAACCTCAAATTCATTCAGATGCTTATGCGGATCCTCACCTGCAAAACCATTAAACCTAGGCAACAAATGTATTAAACCAGATTTCAATTCAAAAGGTACATCAACATCAGGATACTCAATGCATAAGTTCGCATCAGGGGCAGCCAACTGCCTTGAGGTTCTTTGTTCAGCCATGTTATCAACAAACACAGAAATACTAGCTATGTCCCAAATAGGCAGAAACAAATGGAAAGAAGAAAAACGATTAAAATAAATTCATAAAAATATAAAAATACTAAATTTAATCTAATTAAGACAAATAAGAATTTTGAATTTTTTTTTGGATTTTTTTGACTCTATGAAAACAGTAAAAAATTCATTAAAAATAGAAAAACGATGAATTTGGCGATTTGGAGTCGAATTCCCTTACTCTTCCAGAGTAAGGGAGTATTGATCGCACAATTTTTCTGCTCCCAGTAGGCAAAAACAGATTATCGATCAGACTCAATTTAAAAAAAAACTTTTTTTCTACTCAAAAAGGCGTTATGGCCGAAACCGCGAGGAACCTATGGCCTAAACGCACAAACACTAAACCTAAGACTCTAAAATCAGTTAATAACGACAAGAATCCCCGGCAACGGCACCAATTTGATCCACTGTCTCGCGCAGATCAAAAACGAGTTAATTGCAAAACTGTAGTACGACGGTAAGGTAACTCGAATATCGAAAAACGAGTTAATTGCAAAACTGCAGCTTCAAACGAAATTCTGGAAAATATGCGCTCCGAATCTGACTTTGACTCCAACACGAAAGTTGTAGCTCTTTCTCTTAGCTTTCCGGCGATTATTAGAACGCCTCAATCGGATTCCCGGAACTCCAGTTATGACCGTTTTAGTGCAGACTGCTAATGTTGAAAATAAAGTGCGAAAATGAAATTAAACCAAAAATAAACTAAATTAGAAAAATATTATAAAATATAAAAATAAGCAAAGCAAACCAAAGAAATGTATAAGTACAACCGTAGAGGAATGTGCATCAAAATGCACTGATCACAAACAAACAAGAATTTTGCCCCACACCTTGAGACAAGAGAAAAGAAAGGGATGCAAGAGGTTAAGATAAAAGTAGCCGATTACGAATGGGAGTATTAAAAGAACCTTGTTGGTACTTTTTCAAATCCAACAAACTTTATGAGGATTGCATATTTTAAAATCTATTGCTATTAGTATTATTATATATTAAACCTTTTTAAAATACCAATTGTTAACTAACAAATTTCTTAATAATCCATACCCTAAAATGGGAGTATAATATTTTTTCGGTTCATTCGCTGTCTTGGCAATTGAATTCAACCTAATAAAGTATGGAATTCTTTTAATATTGGTGATAGAATCTAAAGAAAATATAAAAGAGACAAAATATATGAAAATGTATAATAAACTTTGCATCTAATTTGCAATTAATAACTAATTCTCATTAATTAATTTGTATCTAACTTTTGACAAATTTTTAATTAATTTTAATATCTCTATACTTGTCAAAAAGTATAAAAGTGGGAATATTTTTATACGGGTAAGAGACAATTAGATGCCTTAGTAATTGTTGGTGGTGTAGTGGTTGTTCACAGTAGTGAGAACCCTTGTTAGTTAGTATTCTTGGGTATGGAGAAAGTCAGCTAACGTGAGCTGAGAAGCTTTGTATATATGTGATACGATATGTAGGTTATGACCTGTCTTTATCCTCAAGGGGTAAAATATTTACAAAGACTCTTTAGCCTATATTTTTATTTGGAATGATAATTATTTACTAAGTCAGTGGTAGACTGTTGAATTCTTATTTTTTATGGAGTCGTAGATCAACCTGTTGATCCTGACTTCTCTCTAACTGAGGAACGTTTTCCCCCAAGTTTCCCATGACTAGGCGAAAAGGGAGCACTTAGGAAGAGATGATTGCTAATATCCTACAACATATGGTCGTCGCCCGTTCTAACTCTCCCGCCTTCATTAGGCCTGTTCCAAATCACTCATACTAGAAGTTTTTATAAACTCCAAGCGATGTTATATGTTGAGCCTGAATGATAAACTCCAAGTCCAAGTCCTTCAGGCAAGGCGTTGGACTTCTCGGGCGAGATTTATGTCAAGCCCACAAAAAAGATTTTACGTCTCTTGGGACGAACTTCGGTCGCGTTCCTTGGACGAGACTTTAAACTAGCTCCCATGTGAGGAAACTCCAAAGAACTTAGGTGGAAAGTTTAGATAAATCTATTTGATAGGACTCTCGGTCCCTCATGCGAGGTTATCTGTTAAGCCTGAACCTTAAATTTTAAATCTTACACCTCTCCCATAAAAGACATAAAAGACAAGTCCATGTTCAAAAAGAGTAGGAAAGACACCATGAAATTTCACACGTATGAATACTCGCCGAGAACAAATCTAATGCAAAATAACCTGCATAACAATTACAATATATCGTTAATTAATTAATTAGTTAATTAATTAAAGAAAACTATATAACCAGGATGGAATATAAGCAAGGGACTGAGCCTAATGGAAAATAGCATAACGGTTTAATTCTTTAATTACGGTCGATTTGAGAAAACTTATCTTTTAACGGTTTGATACGATTAAAATTTTAAAACGGTATGTCAAATTAATAATTTTGATTCAGTTCTTTTGTAGTAAATTGAAATAATTCGATTTAATTCAAACAAATTTTAAATATTTTAAATATAATTTAGTTGAATTCGGGTTAATTTTCTCATAAACACAAACAACTCTAATGAGTTAAATAAGTCTAATTAATGATTTAAATAAATTAAATGTATGAGACTCATCAATATCGGAGAAAAACTTAAGTATCAAATCATACTCAATTTTTTTTCACCTTGAATATGATCTCTTTTTAGTCATAAAATCGGCACATATTTGATTCTATAAAATTTCTAAAATGGGAAGGAGATCGGTGGCATAAGCATGCAAATAGATGAGCTATGGTGGTGATAGGATAGTACGTGTTGTGATGAGATTTCTTATATAACACATGAGTGACACATAAACAAAGTGAAGAAAGACAACATCGACAAGTTGTAATATAGTACTAAAGTTTCATGCCACGTACAAGATGAATCAACATTGGCAAGCACAGACGATGATGTTTTCGAATCCTATTTGTCGGTGCTTGTGTCAGGAAAATAGCAACAAACAAACAACAACAATTATTCCCCACGCCTTGAGACAAGAGAAAAGAAAGAATTTGGATCCTCTATCTATGCAAGAGATGATATGTGAGTTTGGTTAATGAGATTCAAAATTTCTCAAACGAGACGTTGCACCTTTTGGACAGAATTTTTATCAAACCTTCAAACAAGACTTTAAGATTCTACATATGTGAAAATTTCATTATATATACCCCATAATAGAGTAAGGTTCTTCACTTCACCTTTTGTCTACCTCTCTTTTTTCTCTCTTCTTAACCATTCCTTATTTCCATGGCTCCACCCTTGAACTCCCCCACCCTTGATCACTTCAAAAATGTGTCCATATTTGATTTATCTGAAACAAAGTTTAACGTGAAAGGTGTTCCTTTGTTCCATGATGTTCCTGAAAATGTTTCTTTCAGCTCATTTTCTTCTATATGCAAACCTTCTGAATCAAATGCACCACCTTCACTTATTCAAAAAGTTCTTTCCTTTTCACACAAAGGTGGTTTCTTTGGATTCTCTCATAAAACACCATCAGATAGATTGATGAATTCCTTAGGCAGTTTCAATGGAAAAGACTTTTTGAGTATTTTCAGGTTCAAAACATGGTGGTCTACTCAATGGATAGGGAAATCTGGTTCTGATTTACAAATGGAAACTCAATGGATTCTCATTGAAGTTCCTGAAACCAAGTCCTATGTTGTAATCATTCCTATAATAGAAAAAAGTTTCAGGTCTGCACTTTTTCCTGGTTTTCATGATCATGTCATGATTGGTGCTGAAAGTGGTTCAACAAAGGTGAAAGAATCAACTTTCAACTCAATTGCTTATGTTCATTTTTCTGAAAATCCTTATGATTTGATGAAAGAAGCTTATAGTGTTATAAGGGTTCATCTCAATAGTTTTAGACTATTGGAAGAGAAAAATGTCCCAAATTTAGTTGATAAATTTGGTTGGTGCACATGGGATGCTTTCTATTTGACTGTTAATCCTATTGGTGTTTTCCATGGTCTTGATGATTTCTCGAAAGGCGGTGTCGAGCCGAGGTTTGTTATCATTGATGATGGATGGCAAAGCATTAGTTTTGATGGTAGTGATCCTAATGAAGATGCAAAGAATCTTGTTCTTGGTGGTGAACAAATGACTGGTAGACTTCATAGGTTTGATGAATGTTACAAGTTTAGAAAATATGAAAGTGGGTTGTTATTAGGCCCTAATTCACCTCCTTATGATCCAAAGAATTTTAGGGATTTGATTCTAAAGGGTATTGAACATGAGAAATTGGAGCAGGAGGCTATTTTATCTAAGAGTTCTGATTTGGCTGAAATAGAGTCAAAGATCAAGGAAGTAGTAAAGGAAATTGATGATCTCTTTGGTAGAGACCAATATAGCAGTATTGAAAAAAGTGAGGTGGAGAGTGAGTGTGGTTTGAAGGCTTTCACAAAGGATTTGAGGACTAAGTTCAAAGGTTTGGATGATGTTTATGTTTGGCATGCATTATGTGGTGCTTGGGGTGGTGTGAGGCCAGAAACCACACACCTTAATAGCAAAATTGTCCCTTGCAAAACCTCACCTGGTCTTGATGGAACAATGGAGGATCTTGCAGTGGTTAGGATTGTCAAAGCTTCAATTGGGCTAGTTCATCCTAGTCAAGCTTATGAACTTTATGACTCCATGCATTCTTATCTTGCTGAATCCGGTATCACAGGAGTCAAAGTTGATGTCATTCATGTAAGTTTTTTTTATGATAGTTAGTTAGAATATTGTAGTGTTTGTTATGGCCTAATAATAATTATCACTAAAGTTATGATTTTTATGCAGTCTCTTGAATATGTTTGTGAGGAATATGGAGGTAGAGTTGATCTTGCAAAAACTTACTATGAAGGATTGACAAAATCCATTGTCAAGAACTTTAATGGAAATGGAATGATTGCTAGTATGCAGCATTGCAATGACTTTTTCTTTCTTGGAACAAAGCAAGTTTCTATGGGAAGAGTTGGTAAGCACTTAATTAGTGTACCATAGCAGAGCCGTCTTATTTGAGGCTCTGCGTAGGTTAGTAGTTTAATCATGACAATATTTTATGCTTAGGTATCCTGCTTTGCACATCCTCAAAAACGGTCCTGAATATAAGTAATTTTTGTAATTTTTATTATCAAAATGTTACAAATTTTAGTTTTTGTAGGGGATGATTTTTGGTTCCAAGATCCAAATGGTGATCCAATGGGAAGTTTTTGGCTACAAGGTGTACACATGATTCATTGTTCCTACAATAGTTTATGGATGGGACAAATGATTCAGCCTGATTGGGATATGTTTCAATCAGATCATGTTTGTGCTAAATTTCATGCTGGCTCAAGAGCTATATGTGGTGGGCCAGTTTATGTTAGTGATAATGTTGGCTCTCATGATTTTGATTTGATTAAGAAGCTTGTGTTCCCTGATGGTACAATCCCAAAATGCATATATTTTCCACTTCCAACTAGAGACTGTCTTTTCAAAAACCCTCTATTTGACAGTAAAACTGTACTCAAAATTTGGAACTTCAACAAGGTACCTATCTCTCATATCTATGACACATAAGTTTTTTATCATGCCCGGTATTTGTATCATAGTTAGTATCTATCTATGACACGTATTAGTGTCATACACGTATAAGTGTCTGACATTGACACGATACTAACATATGCAGTTAGAATCAATTACTTTCATTTTCTTAAATTATTATCAGTAACAATGTGTCTGGTGTCTGGTACGTGTCTAGTGTCTGGTATTTGTGTAGTGTTAGTATCTGTAATAACAAATATTTGTTGATATATATAACAGTATGGAGGGGTGATTGGAGCTTTCAACTGTCAAGGGGCAGGATGGGATCCAATAATTCAGAAATTTAGGGGCTTCCCTGAATGCTACAAGCCAATAACCGGTACTGTTCATGTAACTGAAGTTGAATGGGATCAAAAGGAAGAAACATCTCATTTGGGTAAAGCAGAAGAATATGTAGTCTACTTGAATCAAGCTGATGAACTTTGTTTGATGACTCCAAAATCTGAACCAATTCAGTTTACTATCCAACCTTCCACATTTGAGCTATACAGTTTTGTTCCAGTTACAAAGTTATCTGGCAGCATTAAATTTGCACCAATTGGGTTGACAAACATGTTCAATAGTGGTGGAACAATTCTTGATTTGGAATATGTTGAAAATGGTGCTAAGATTAAAGTTAAAGGTGGTGGGAGTTTTCTTGCTTATTCTAGTGAATCACCAAAGAAGTTTGTAGTGAATGGTTGTGATGTGGATTTTGAGTGGCTAGGTGATGGAAAATTGTGTGTCAATGTTTCTTGGGTTGAAGAGGCTTGTGGTGTTTCTGATTTGGAAATTTTCTTTTGAAGTACTAGAGTATTGTTATTAGTATAACAATGTGTTTGTGTTACTTGCATAGCAAGAAATGAAATGAAAGTTACTTAGTTTATGAGTTTATGAATAATACAATGTGTGAGTATTGATCATACTTTTCTTTAATATCATTCAAATTATACTTATTTGGCTCACAAGATATTCACATTTTGAAGGTTAACAAATATTCTCATCTGACATCGAACATGACCTTGATGCCATATGAACATATATTTATGAGTCGGAATAATCCTGACCTTGTTGTCATCATCTGCTATAGAGTCAGGGTGGAATTTATGTTTAAGCACCGATACAGTCTCTGACACACCTACACGATATCGATAAACCGCTGACCCATATCTCAAAATGGATACTACGTGTTGCCATGAAATGCCATGCATAATTCAAAAGTGCCACGTACGTGATGAATCAAAGTTGGCATATACAATGATGTTTTGTAATCTTAATTATCGGTGTTTGTGTCAGGATAATATACCTACAAACAAACAAGAATTTTGCCCCACACTTTGAGACAAGAGAAAAGAAAGGGATGCAAGAGGTTAAGATAAAAGTAACCGATTACGAATGGGAGTATTAAAAGAACTTTGTTGATGCTTTTTCAAGTCTAACAAACTTTATGACCATTGCATATTTTAAGATCTATTGCTATTAGTATTAGAATTATATATTAAACCCTTTTTAGATACCAACTGTTAACTAACAAACTGATTTGTTATTAATCCGAACCCTAAAATGGGAGTATAAGATTTTTCGGTTCCTTCATCCTCTTAAAACTTGAATTCAACCTGATCAAATAAGGAATTCTTTTAATATTAATGATAGAATCTCCAGAAAATATAAAAGAGACAAAATATGTGAAAATGTATAATAAACTTTGTATCTTAATTTGCAATTAATAACTAATTCTCATTCAGTGTAATTAATTTGTACCTAATCTTGCGACAAATTTATAATTAATCTTAATATTTCTATATCTATAAAAAAGTATAAGGGTGCGGAATGTTTCTATACAGGTAGGAGACAACAAGAAGCCTTAGTAATTACTTGTGGTGTAGTGGTTGCTCACGGTATTGAGTACCCTTGTTAAGTGGTATTTTTGGGTATGGAGAAAACTAGCTAACATGAGCTGAAAAGCTTTGTATATATGTGATACGTTATGTAGGTTATGACGTGACTTTACCCTTGAGGGGTAAGGTATTTACAGAGACTTTTCGGCATAGGTTTTTCTTTGGAATGATAATCGTCTACTAAGTCAGTGGTGGGCCGTTGAATTTTTATTTTCTACGGAGTTGTAGATCAACTTGTTGATCCTGACTTCTCTCTAACTGAGGAGCGTCTTTCCCCATGTTTCGCATGACTAGGCGAAAAGGGAGCACTTAGGAAGAGATGGTTCCTAATGTCCGACGACATATGGTCGTCGCCCTTTCTGACTCTCTCGCCTTCATTAGGCCCTTTATAAATATATTACTAAACGATCCCTCAAGCACAAGAACTTTGAATGATAGAATGTTGTGGGCATCTCGAGATCCTTAGTTTCTCAGACTGGATTATATGCTGCCTCCTTTCCGAGGAAACTCCAAATCACTCATATTAGAAGTTTTGATAAACCTATTAAGACTCTCAGTCTCTCAGACGATGTTATATGTTGAGCATGTATGATAAACTTCAAGTCCTTCAGGTAAGGCATTGGACTTCTGGGGCTAGAATTATGTCAAGCCCTTAGAAAAGACTTTAAGCTACGTCTCTTGGGACAAACTTCGGTTGCGTCCCTAGGATAAGACTTTAAGCTAGCTCCCGCGTGTGAAGAAACTCCAAGAACTCGGGTGGAAAGTATAGATGAATTTATTTGATGGGACTCTTAGTCCCTCATGCGAGGTTATCTATTGAGCCTAAACCCTAAATTCTAAACCATAAAACAATTACACATTTCCCATAAAGGACAAGTCCACATTCAAAAGAGTAGGAAATGCGCCATAAAGTTTCACACCTATGAATACTCGCCAAGAACAAATTTAACGCGAAATACTCCACCTTCATAACAATAATAATATATTGTAAAATTAATTAATTAATTAATTAATTAAAGAAAACTATATAACCATGATGGAATCTAAGCAATGGACCAGGGCCTAATGCAAAATAGCATAAGGCCAAATTTTAGGATAGATTTAGGAGATTTTATTTTTTCACCTTCTATCGTAGAAAAACAAAATAATATTTTGAAATAAAAATAAAAGAAGTGGAATGGGTCTTAATGAACTTTTTGGACTTGAGCGTTGATCCATTTGAAAAGAGAAAAATTGGCATTCTCATGAGATATAGCTTCAGGGTGGCAATGATTTTGGGTTACTCATTACATCTCATACCTTTCTAATGATATAGTTTCTTGGGTCAAATTCTAAAATTACTTTCTGACTCTAGATTCTAATGTCTGGATGTGCCAACGAACACCATCCCAAACCCAGTCAAGTCAAAGGTAAAAAAAAGGTCTGGATTTTGAAATTAAAATGCACCCTAACACACCACCCCAAAATCATCTCAAAACCCAAAGAAAACAGAGATTTATAATAGTCCAGATTTCAAAATCCATATTTACCTTACGGATATTGAAATCCAAACTCATTCATTTAAGTATTCGCGCCAAGACTTTTCTCTCTTCCTTTTCCTTCATTTCGTTAAAATTGAACTCGTAAAACAAAACTCACCACTTACTCCTACACCAAATATTTTTTTCAATATTTATCACAACTTCTTCTCCAATACATTCAACCTTAACACATTTTCAAGTTCTAGTCCACTATATTCAAGCCAAGATCATTAATCTTTCTCATTTGGTAAGTTTCTCATTTTTTATGCATGCATTTCCTAAATAGATCATAGTTTACTACATTAGGTTACATGCAATAGAAATGTTCTGTTTGTTTTGTCATTACATTTGGTTAGAAATTTTTAACTTTTGAGCTTAGGATTCGTTGCAAGCACTATTTTCTAGTTCTATGAAGTCCGAATTTTGAAATCCGAAACATTAGTCTGGATAACAAAATCTAAACATCTTTATTTGTGGATTGTTTTGAATTTTGGTTTACTAATACATTATTTCCTCTTTGTTGATTATGATATGAATTTTATTGTTTGATTTTAGGAAAAATAGCTGACAGACAAGACAAATTGAGAAATGGTAGACCGGCCCAACACGCTTCAATGCGAATGGAGAAATGTAGTATATCGTGACATGTGAATGGAGAATCGTCATTTGTTACTAAGAGATCTTCTTCCCATGGTCATGTATCTTCGGCTCATTACGAAGCCTTCGTTGCTCTAGTACATATTGTTGTACATGTTGTCATGTCAGGTAGTTTTCTTAGGCTTGGAAGTTTGGGGGAGGGGAAGGGAGGACTTTAAAGGAAGGGATTTAAAAAAAATAGAGAAATTTTTAACCTTTTTTGAAATTATAATTTTATCAAGAATGATAAATTAATGTTTATCATTACTATATTTTTAATTTTTAAAATATTATAACAGCATAAAATATATTTGAAAAATTTATGTAAGCCCTACTAAACCATCATCCAATACAAATTTTGAATTCTCTCAAATTAGGGAAATTTTGTATTATGAATAAAAATAAACCCTCTAAAATCCTCCCAACAAAAATCCTTCAAATTTTTTCTACTTTATCCTTTCCTTTATTTAAAACCCTATCATCCATTTCCCTCAAAACTCTCAAACAGAGTCTTAAAGATTTGTCATACCTTTCACAACTTCCTCTATATACACACATGCTGCTAGACACGTGTTAGAGAGAGAAAGAGGTAACTTAAATAACAGTTTCTCTGTGTAACAAATATGCATTATAACAATTGAATTTTCTGATGATAATCTATTTCTTTTTGCAGTACAGAGAGAAATTAAATTGTATAAACCCTAGCAAGAAGGTAGCAAAGCTTTCACATCCCGATGAACCATAGTTTTAGGATGTGTTGAAGCTATTTGGCTGAAGGATTTCTACAAGACTTAATATAGTTATATTAACCATGATTTATCATCTGCATTTGTTAAAAGATGGCATGCAGTAACGTCGTCATTTGATCTTGCGATCAGTGATATGACCATAACACTTGATGATGTCACACTTGCGATCAGTGATAATGATGCACATGCTTCCTATCATAGAGTATGTCCATTAGGATATAGTTCTTGATCTTTGTTGGCACATACATTTTTATGGATAAAAGGGTGACCTATGTCGATGTTGCCTACATTAAATAACTCACATACTTGGAGAGTATTCATGAGTAATTGAGGGGTATCTTGTTTGGTTTATTTGTACTCCAAGTTAGCTGAAGGTATTTAATGGAAGATAAGATAGATGGCAGCAAACAATTGTCGATTTACAGTAATTTTTGTGTACCCTTACTAATATTAGTTTCATAATACCTGTGCAAGACTATTACTAGTGTTCCATCTGAACCATTTTCAGGCATGGTTCAACCAACATTTTCCGCATCTCTCTGATTTAGAATATGTTGAAGACTACTTTAAGGAATTACCACGCGTGTGCTCCATTTTCCTACTCTGGGAAATTAGGCAGTCAAACCCTTCCAAGTTACACTTGATCGCATCGTGCCAGATGACATCTGTTTCACGTCCTATGGTGAGCATTATCACACACGCCCTTGGAGATGATATCACATTACTTTGGATGGTTGGCTTATGGGACTCAACTTATGTACCAACATCTACCTGAGCGAATATTGTTTCAATTTAGGTATCTACATGGTATACCCAAGGACCCTATAATTTTTACTTCTAACACTGTCATCTGCGAAGATGTCGATGCAATATTTGTAAACTATAATTAGCATCTATTGCTAGAGGATGTATGTAGTGAGCTAACTCTTCGTCCATGAAGTAAGGTATATGGTTATATCCAATGATTTTATAAATTATGCCATCCTTACTTGACACCAGAAGCAGAAGAAGATCCCCATAGGCTAGTTCGTTGAGATTTACTAGAGGAGGTACAAGAGATGGTGGACCGTGTCGTGGATGTATTGTCGATATGTCACTGTATAAGTGTTATTAGGAGAGAGGCCATAATTATGGGCGAGTTTTAGGAAGGAGCTCTTGAGAGGGTCACTCTACATGCAATCTAAGTAGAGACAACATATGTTGTTGTATATGAGGCAAATGAGGAACATGGACGTCAAATATACCTAGTAGTGATATTTTAATTTGTATTTTGATATTAACATTTTGAGAATTTGTATGGTTGTTGTATTTTATGAACACTAATGTATGGCTTACCAAATATTTGTTCGACAATTCGACCTAGTTAATTAATTACTAATGTGATGGTATACTGTGGGCATAATTTAAAAATGACTCATAATGTATAGTTTATTAATAATGAGAAAAAATTAAGTTCATGTCAAGGGGTGAAAAGTATTGTCTTGGGGTTTGTCCAAACATTGAAATACTGATTCATCCTATTTTTAACCATATTGTGATGAAACACAGACTCAAGCCAAAGGGTGAGCTTATTTGATGATTGAAATTAGGATCTTAATAGAGGTATCTCTAGAGATTGAAATCCGAACTGACGAAAATGGGGTGTCTCTGATGAATAGATTTTGTTGTAAAATGAGTGCTTCTAGATTTCAATCTCTAGACACTACGAAAGGCATTTTCAGGTTTCCATAGGATGTGTGAGCACGACATGGGATGTAATGAGTACGCACTATATTTTTTAAGACAATTCATAACAAAATTAGGTGATTGGTTATTACACAGTATTTCTCCTATATAATATAAATATTCAAAAATTCTTTTGTCCTAAAGTTAACTTTCAGATGCACCTTGTACCTTGTTATTTATATGATTTCACTCCAAAAATGGCTAAAGCGTGTGTCTGAAAGTCAAAAGCCGTAGAAAAATCACACATATATCCGCAAGTAAATGGCAAGATTTTGCTATAACCGCAAAACCATAATCCACGGAAACTTCCAACTTAAAATCTATTGAAAAATCGTCAATGTGTAGAAGTTAACTTCCAAACGCATTCTCTTTTACTTTGAATATTTGACAATATTACCTATGGAATATTTTTGCGGATATATCCATGGAAAATGTTAAATATTAGCAAAACCCACAAAATTTGTTTTGAAAATAGTCGGTTAGTTTGATTTTGTTCAATTGGACCGATATTTTAAAAAAAAATTAATTACATTTTTTTTTAAATTTAAACAATATAAATTTCTTTTAGCAGCATTAAATATTTTTTTATTGTTAAAATAATTATATGAGCTGTATTAAAAAAAAATGTAATACAACGTATTTAAAAAAATTATATGGTGTTATTTAAAAAAATTATATGGTGTTATTTAAAAAACAATAATAACATATTGTGAAATTAATTAATTAATTAATTATTTAAATAAAGAAAACCATATAATCAGGATGGAATATAAGCTAGGGACTAGGCCTAATGCAAAATAGCATAAGGCCAAATTTTACAATAAATTTAGGACAGTTTATTTTTTCACCTCCTATCTTTTAAACCTTCTTTTTATTTATTTTTGGATAATATTACCCTTTTATGCGGGTATATTTTCGGATGAAATTTTTCTTGAAATATATTTTTGTATTGTTCATCTAAAATTCTTTTCATATGTCATTTAAAGTAAAAATAATTCAATAGAAAAAATAAACAAAGTAAACTTGAGGGAAACAAACTGAACTTAAGAGCAAACTATTCCATATTGCCTATACATTAGAATGTGTTATTATACGTTTAAACTTAAATTTTAATAATAACATAAACCGTGAAATTTTAAAATTCAAAGAAAAACAAAATAGATTTTTTAAAATAAAAAGAAGAGAAAAGGAATGGATCTTTAATGGGCTTTTTGGACTTGGCGTTGATCCATTTGAAAAGGGAGAATACTGAGAATTCAACTTGCCACCCCCCAATTAGCCATGGCACCCCCCAAAATGCATGAAAAGACCAAAATATCCAACAAAAATCATTTACCACATTTTATGAAAAACTGTGGAGAGCACTGGATTTTTCAAATTCTTGAGAGATACCGGAAATTTGAGGAGCTTAACGGAAATTTTGCGAATACAAGTAAGTTTCCGGTATTTTTATAAAATTTTAAAAATACCATAAATTTTGAAATTTATGTTATTTTGTTCAGTAACGGAAATTTTGAATTATTTGAAATTTCTAGTATTTTGTATTTTTTTTTAAAAATTATATTTTTCTTAAATTTTTAATTTTTTCAGTGAGAACTAGAGGCAGGGATGGTACAGTTGCGGGTCGGGTCATCGATAGAGCTAAGGCTCATGCTCGGGCTAATGCTGATGAGGCTGGTACATCAGTCTTACGTGTTGGACGTGTTGCTCCGACCGGTTCCTATCGGAAATGGAGGGTTGAGGAGGCGCAGGCGGGTATGGGATTCCGTGCACCTCGGCGCCGGGGTGGTAGAACTTCCACTGCTGTGGACAGGCATGATGAGGTTGGTGAGGATGCTAGGGAGGTTGTTGCTCGGGAGGATGCTAGGGGGATGTTGCTAGGGTTAGGGATGTTGTTCGGGAGGATGCTATGGAGGATGTTGCTATGGTTGAGTCGGTGGTTTCTAGGGTTAAGTCAGAGATTGCTAGGGTTGAACCGGAGGTACCTGTTGCTGATGAGGGGGTGGTTAGAGTTGAGGAGCGGTGGTTGTGGCTGATGAGGGCGTTGCTAAGGAACGGGTAGTGCATTATACGGACACCACCACATGTGCATCTACTGAGCCATCAGTATACACTGATGAGGCTTTTCTAGGAGGACCTTCTGACAAGTCCGTTTTGACAGACTATGCTGACCATGTCGCTTTTAGTATGTGGCAGGGCGAGGTATGTAACATTGCTTAATTTTTATTATGCAATTTAATTAATACTATTGTGTTTTAATTGTATTTTTTGTTACAGGAGCGTCCAGTGCTGAAGCTCACTTCTCACAGGTCAAATTTGAAGAACTTCCCTGAGGGACCGATGCCTGACGAGGTGGCGAGAAACGTTCGGGAGTTCAATTTGTTGGACTTTGCTGGATGCTCCCTGACGATGCTGGACACCCCTATATTATCAACTTTTGTAGAGAGATGACACCCGGAGACATCATCCTTCCATCTTCCATTCAGGGAGATGACGGTGACTCTGGATGATGTGCATGCCCTGTTTCACCATCCGATAGCTGGTACCTTTTTTACACTAGTTCATAGGGACCAGACGATGATGGTGCTGATGGTGAGGGATGCGTTAGAGGTTGATGAGCTGGTTGTGCTAAAGGAGTTTGGTAACACTCGGGGATTTCACCTCAGGATGTCTTGGCTGAGGAAGGTTTATCAGCAGCTTGTCGATGCAGGGAGGTACGAGGCTACCGCTAGGGCGTACATGCTACATCTAGTGGCATGTACTCTCTTTGCGGACAAGTCTGCATATTCTATAGATGTACGCTATCTTACTCTCTTCAGCGACCTTGATACTCCGTGTTGGGCTTGGAGAGTGGCTGCTCTGACGAAGCTACACACGACGCTTGATGCTGCATCTCGTCCTGACACCAAACATCTTGCTGGTTATCTTAGCTTGCTACAAGTATATATTCTTACATGGTTTTTTGTGTTTTATTATATTTTGCGTGGGCTTGATTATTTTTATTTATGCAATGTTGGATTTACGAGCATATCTCTCGCATCTATGAGCAGAGGACCCAACGTTATGCGACTGCTGACCCTTGTGCGATGAGGTGGAAGGCCAGACACACCATTCCATGAGAGGCACCCTTTATGGAGTACAAACAGAGGTTGGATGCTCTGACGCTGGATGATGTCGCCTGGACACCGTATACAGGTTGTAGCAACCTGCCTAAAAGTTATAACTTAGAGAGTCGCCACCTATTCTGAAGGGCGAATAGGAAACCCTACACAGTTAAGAGATCAGGGTAAGATACTATATTCAGGTCGAGGGAAGGTGTTAGGCACCCTCAACCCTTTCCTAAGGTTTGTTCTAAAGATAAAGGTTTATGGCTAAAATTGAGGTTTATAGCTAAGGAAGTGAATAGGGGAAAAATTGAGATTTTAGGGAGGGGGACTCGCCTTGTTGCCAAGTGCCTACGTATCTCCTTAGGGAGAATCAGAGTCAACGTAGTTCGGGGGACGGGTTGTACGCCCTTAAGGTTTGAAATTTGATTTGAAGGTTTGGAGGCTTTGAATAGCCTATCGTAGATAAAAATCTGTATTTTGAACTTGACGTTTGAAAGATGTTTGAAAAGTGTTTTGGAATTTGTTTGGGCGTACAACCCTGATTTGATATGGCACTATTAACCGCAATGATCAATGGGTTTGATCACCATAGTCAAAAGATTAGGGGTTTGGTACCATTACCAATTCAAATCGATTGATTCGATTATCACTAATAACGGATTATCGTATTTTATTATTTTTGTGGATTTTATTTCGTATTGTTACCCCTCATAACCGATTGATTCGATTACAAATAATAACAAATTAAATCTGGAACGAGAGAAGATTAATCATCACAATCAATAAGATGATTGCAACCATTTAATCGAATATAATTTGATTTGTAATTTATTTACATGATATTTTAATTAAAATTATCATTGCCCATAACGATTAATCGATTTAATCGACGCGAACAACGAATTAGAACTTTTAATATAAATATCACATAATAATTTATTTATATAAAAAAAATAATTATTATATAATATATATTAAAAGATATTTTAATTAAACAAAATAAATAATAGAAATTAATTAAGTATATTAGGATTTAAATCCTGTGTGGCTAATCATATGGTGCATGGTATAGGGAACAAATCCTGGGCATTAGATCTGAGTTAGTGGTGAGTTACACGGTTGAGATTTGAGGGACTACGGTGAGCAACCATACTGCAGACGCATAGGATCAAGGGACCAACGTTTTGTTAAAAATTAATGTGGGAGATAGGGTTCGAACCCACGTTCTCTCCCTTTCCAGAACTTGCTCTTACCAACCCAACCAAACGTTTCAGTTGTGTAACATACGCGTTTGATGCAAAATATATGAGAATCCCAAAGCATAATGGAAAACGCGCGCCACTTTTTAAATGGACCAACGAGATGATGACACGCCGTCATCTTCCTCATAGGACCTGCAATTTCTGATAAAATTCGCTACGAAATCGCTACTATCTCTTGCGTAGCAAATACACCTGAGAAATAGCGAATTGAACACAACCACACATAAATTTGGCGCATCTATCCCATTCTCCTTGTTTCGATCATGCGAATCTGATTATGCTATCGATTTATCCTAATTTTATCTCTAACAAAAAACCCTAATTCAAACCCTAAAACCTCAATACGGACGTTAATGGCAAAGTGACCTCCGACCATCCAAACTTTAATCTAATAATCCAGAAACGTTCACAATAACCATATGAATGATAATACATAAACAATTTAACATGAGGATATGCGAGTTATGCCAATTGATCCAATGTTCAGAACAACATACCTTGGTCAAATGGAGGTCGATCTGGGTGTGTTGTCGCAGCGTGATGATCCTAATAGATTCAGAAAGCCCCAAGGATCATAAAGCAATGCTTAAACCTCTTTGAAATGCCTTCAATCTTCGAAACCGAATCTTGACTTTTAGGTGGATTTTCTTGCTCGTGAATATGCTTCTCCTTGCAGAATTTTCTTCCCCTAGTCCACTGCCTTGCCTCAACTACTTATAGTGATTCCATTAGGTCTAAAACAAAAGCCCAAAACTCCTTAAATCCACTCTTGCCAAGTTTCTCAATTTTGATTTTATTCTTGAATATAAACTTTCTATTTTGGCCAAAAATTGCATCCATCTCTTTCCAATTAACTTGCCACGAAAATATATTAGATTTTAGCATTAATGTTGATTGAAAATCACCAAAATATATTTTCTATCAAAATTATTTGATTTCCCACTTATTTAAATCATAAAAAATCAATTTGAAATGAAATAAAATTGTGTAAAAATCCAATAAAGTGATAAAATTCGTGGCATATGTTATGGATAACTTATGGGCCAAGTTTAAGTCATAAAAGTGTGGGCCTTTTTGCAAGAAATCCAATTTGAACTTTGTCATTTTACATTTTGCCTTAAAAAATCAACCAACTTTGATCAATCATATCTCACTCAATTCTTAAGCTATGAGGGAGTTCTAGGACTTTTTGGAAACCTCAAAGTGTCCTCTACAAGCCACTTTGGAACATATTTTTCATTTGGGGCTTTTATCTTGATCATATCCTCTTTGACAAAAAACTGCTTTTGGAGGATGCCTGAAAAGGACCTGTAATCTTTTGCACTGTATCTCTCAAATGAATCATTTCTAACCCTGGCTTGTGAGAGACAAATTTGTAGATAATCCAATTTCCTTCAACATAGGCTTTGAGTGGGGAATTTTTGATGTTCCATGTGAAAGTTATGCCCAGTCAAAGTTGGGTTGACTTTCTCCTAAGAAACCCTAATTTGAACCTTTGTGTATTTGTTCATCTCTGAGTTTCTATTAATGGAATCATGATCAATCTTTGATCAAATGATGGTTGTACTTCACATACTAGATGTTGACTGTGGTGGTCGTTTTCTTTACCTCCCCGTTTCACTTGGGAGGACGGCACGCTAAACCCTTCACGCGAAATTTGGAAGGAGAATGCGCCCGTGGTGGGATGAATTTTGTTTCAGTTCTTCCTACGATATCACACGAACTTTCTTATTTGTCCTACGAGTAGGAAAGGGAAAAAAAGATCTCAACTAAACCCTAGGAGTTTGCTAAGTGTGGGGATTTACACCTAGACTAGAAATTCTGGAGTCCGGGAGGTCGGTTATACATAGGGAAGTGTTTAAACACCCTACATATCTGTAGTACTCTACAGGAACCTTCTCTGTGTCATTGTGTTTGTGTTTATTGCTAATGATTGGGAAAGTTTCTCCTTTGTATTAGGAGAGAGAATTGAATTGATTTTAAAAGACAGACAGACAGACAAACTTACTATTTTTGGTATTTTATTAGCTCGCTGAGATTCCTTGTGAACCTCATGCCTACATATCCCTAGTGGAAGTCAGAGCTTAATGTAGTTCGGGGAACTAACTAGGGAAATTAATTGTTTTTGGTGCCTTGCTTGAAGCTCAAGGTTGAAGCTTGGAATTAAATCTCTGTTTACAGTAAAGAGACATGAAATCATCTCTACAGAGAGGTATTTGTACTATTCTACCACAAACATTTAAAAGAGTGACAGAATAACTGAATTCATTTCATTCAAGAGGGGGACCTTACTTGTGTATGTGCAAGTATACCAGTCAAATGCCTCTTAAATGAAAGAAAGATGTTCATCCAAATTAGGGAAAGTTACCACATGTCTGGGTTTTACTGCCAGCTCATGCCTTTCAAAATCCTAAATGGGAGACTTGATTGAAATTGAAATTGAAATGTAATGTTTGTTTGTTTGAATGTGGTAGAGTAGTAAAAATGTCTCTCTATGGAGATAAGCTATGTCTATCTACTGTATAAAAGATTTGACTTTAGCTGGCTTGTATGAGGCCCAAGCTTGAGGCTTTTTTTTGATTGATTAATTAATATTATTGACTTTGGGAGATGACTCCACTGGGGATTAATTACAGGATATTTTTTGGTGTTCTGTACAAAGCCCAGAATTGAGGCTGACTCTACTTAGGGAGACTCTATTTATGTGCCTTGTACAAAGCCCAAGGTTGTGGCTGGCTGTAGCTAGGGAAAACATTATTTTCTGCCTCGTACAAAGCCCAAGGTTGTGGCGGACTCTTAAATGAATTAAGTATGGATGACTATACGGGGAAAGATCCTAAGTGTTAGGAATCTTTGACACATGAAAGATATGGTTTATCTGCCTTGTACAAAGCCCAAGGTTGTGGCTACTGGATGATGAAGAACTCACTGGGGAGACTCTATTATCTGCCTTGTACAATGCCCAAGGTTGAGGCTGACTCTTGACAGGGGAGTTTTATTGTTTGGGTGCCTTGTATGAAGCCCAAGGTTGAGGCTAACTGTTTTTGTGTTGGTTTTGACTCTACTGAGGAGGTTTTATTTATTAAAAGACTATTTTTCTTTGGAAGCTAACCCTTTCCAGGGATTTTGACTCAGCTGGTGAATTTGTCTGTTAAAAGACTGACTTTATCATGTTTTTTTTTGGAGGCTGACCCTTTCCAGGGATTTTGACTCTTTTGGGGAATATATATCTCCTAAGAGAAATGAATCTTTATTAATTAATTTTGGAGGCTAACCCTTTCCAGGGGTTTTTATTAAAATGAAAGAATGTGTGGAAGCTAACCCTTTCCAGGGATCTTGACATTTTAGACAGATGTTGGAGGCTAACCCTTTCCAGGGGTTTTTGTTAAAATGAATGATTTGGGTAGCACTCCATTAATTATTAAAGGATGAAAGGATTGGCAGAAAGATATCTAGTGGAGACTTCTTGTTTAAAGCCCAAGATGAAGGCTGACTCAATGCTGAGGATGACCAAACATGGATCCTAGACTCTGCTAAGGAAGATTGATGAAGATAAGGGTGACAGAGACTGTCCATGTCTCTCATTCCAAAAATGTACTCAATGTGAAATTGAGACAAACTTAGCTTGTTTAAAGTCTGGTTTAAATTAGAAGAAACTCACCAGGGTAGGCTAAAAGGTGACTAAAGACCTGTTCCTATGTTTATAAGAAACCTGATGGGTCCTTGTATACAAGCTCAAGAGGAAGCTGGAAATGCTTTTAAGAAGCCTGTGGGTCCTTGTACAAAGCCCAAGAGGAGGCTAGAAATGCTTTTAAGAAGCCTGTGGGTCCTTGTACAAAGCCCAAGAGGAGGCTAATCGAGGGTCCTTGTTATAGCACAAGAGAAAGCTATGTAGTTTTGAACTTATTTTGGCTCTAAGCAAATGGGTAAGAGGTTTCACCGGGAATAATTCCTCTTTGGGTGGATGTGTCCTATTATTTGGATTCTAAGGTTTTTGCCAAGATGTTTCACCGGGAATAATTCATCTTGGGGGTTTGAACTACAGATCTCTAATTAGGAAAGAGCCTTCACCGGGAAGACATTCTCAATCCTAGGTCATATTCCTATAATATATATATATATAGTTTAACTGTCCTAAGGTTTACACTCAGACGTAGTTCTAAACAAATATATGCACAATTTATATTTGACAGTAATTTAAACAAAGACTGTAAATTGAAAGCTTGTAAAGCCTAACCTGGATGAAGTGGAGGCCATTGAAGAAGTATGTACAGAGCCTCAACAGTATTTTTGTTGTTTTGTTGATAACAGTTGAATATATATGATAAACAGTTAATGTTTTTTTTGAAAACAGAAGAAGTGAAGATGGACAAAGGTCACATAGGTATCTGAAGAGTTTCACCGGGAATAATGCCCTTCAAATACCAGAAGAATGTTTTGAAAACAGAAAGAAGATTTTGAAAATACAGTTTTGAAAACAAGCTAAGAAGAGAAGGTTCTTGGGACTTACACTCTATTAGAGGCCCAGTACTTTGCAGTACTGGTGATAAAAACAGTTGGAAATGATTTGAAACGATATAAGGTTTTGTTGTTTGAAAACCTTAATCATTTGATTTAATCAGAGATTGAAAACAGTTTTGAGAATTGACAAAAGTCAACTTAATTAAAGTAAAAATAAAGATTTTTTACTTAATTAAGACCTAAACAATTAGGGTTTTATCATAAACTTATTTACAAAGTGATTAGGTTAAAATAAAGTGATAATATATATTTAAAGTATTTAAGAAAACACTTAAAAACACACCATTTTAAACCTAATTAAAATACATGAAATAAATAATATTTTTATGATTTTTTTGACTATTCACAAAATAGATATATTAAATAATAGGTGTATGAAAAATGAAGTGAAAATGATTTATTTTAATAGGTTAAATAAATATGTGAAGTTGTGAAGAGAAATGAAAGAAATTAGTGTTAAAAAATAAGTTTTGGCCCTTGGAGGGTTTGAACCCACGCCCTTGAGGTTACCAGCCCAAAACAACACCACTGAGCCAACGCGCGCTCAGTGTTAGTGACTTGCCTTCATTTAGTTATGTTTCAAAACAAGTTGTAAATCTTTGAAAAATAAAAGAACCAAAAAGTCTGGGGCGAGGGGGATTCGAACCCCAGACCTTGGGCATGAGGAGACTAAGAGCGCATGTGTGGCCACTAGGGCAAGTTATTCAGTCGTTAATAAAACGCACACCATTCAAAATAAAATAAACTCTCCCCTGAGAATTCAAATTTGCGCGCCACCACCATCTTCATCTTCAACCTCAAGCTCTCCATGTTTGAATTTCTGAACTTACTCGTTTCTCAACCATTTGCAACGATGTAAACATGAAACTTGCTCTAAATTCACTCACGATTCTAAATATGTAACTAACATGAACTATCATTAACTACATCTAACTAATTTACCAGAAATCGTGAAGAACCCTAAAATTTCAAAATTAAATTAAATGACTATACTGAAAGATAAATGGATGATGATAGAGGGTTTTTAATCCTCTGATGATGCTGAACAAGATAGAATCGAGCTATTTCACAAAGAGTACTTAAATTAAAGAGAGGGAGTTCAGAAACTTACCTCTGAAAATGGAGATCGTGAGGATGATAGAGAGCAACTGGGCTTGTATGAATGATCCCAAAAGCTTCCTTGTGGCTCAGTGATGCTAACTGAATGCTTGTAATGACCTCAAACCTCCTGAATTGTTCTATGGACCTCCCTCGATTTCAGCTTCAAGTGAACATGGAGGGTGTTGATTCTCGAGTTACAGATGAGCTGCAGCCATCTGGTTAGCTTCACTATGACCTGAGGAGTGTGTCTGGATGATTGGCTTGCCTTGAAGCCTTCTGAATCACTCCATGGACCTCCAACTGCAGATGCTCCAAAGTGAGAGCAACAATGGTGTTCCTCCACCTACAGAAGTGATCCAGGTGCTTGGATCACCTCAAATGACCTCCCTTGAGATGTTAGAATGCTCACTTCCCAAAGATAAGCTCTGGTTTGAAGAAATCGATTCTTCTTGCCAAAGAACTTTGAAAAACAATGAACAAGAGAAGAGAAAGAGAAATCAAGTAATATGGTTGCTTTGGTGTGTTTTTCTACTGAATTGTGCTCTCCTATTTATAGGCAAATGTCTCAGTACTGAATGAGAGAGTGAGCTTGCTTAGTGAAGCAAGTTTGGTTTCTTAGCCATGAAGAAATTTCAAAGAATATCCAAGTGTGATCATTGCATTTTCGAGCCACCTCCCCTATCCATTGATTCTATCTGATCTTAGGGGACAATTCAGATGCAAAGTGAGCTCTAATTGGTTGATGAGAAGATTCCTTGGGTGATTCATCAATTTGCCATAAATTCTCAAATGTAATCATTACATAATCACATGTTCTTGTTTTAGGAATCTTCTTCAATTATCATGGCATGGTGAAAATGAATGCATGGCATGTTTGCAGATGTATTATGGGTCATGTAGCATCTGTATTTGAGGTCATGTGCACAAAACTTCAAAGTTCCAAAATGATGCATGACCTATAATTTCACTTCATGAGGCCAACTTTGAACAAGCATAACTCTTAGCTCAAATTGAATTTTGAGAAGGTTGAACACAATTTGGAAAGCCCTAAACATCTACTTCAAATCATTAGTTTATGTCTTCTTCAGAATCCTTTGGGAAATTTGTGAAAAATGAGGTCAAAGTTGGAAGAAAACTAGGTTAAAACACTTAGAAAAATTTCTAAGTGTTTATGACCTAAACTTCAAAATTTCCAAAACTTCATAAATGGTTGATCTTTTGAAAAAAGTTCCCTTGTAAGATGTTGTTTTATTTGGCAAGATCTACAACTTTCATGTTGGAAGTTTTTTGAGTTGTGTAGGTGAAATTTTGAGATCTCACCATGCCTTAAAAAACCCTAATTCCCGACTTTTCGCTCCTTGATGAATTTCTTTGAATTTCTTTGGCCAAATGACTTTGACATCCATATATTGATGATATTGATCTTTGAAAGTCATTTTTTGACCAAAAACCTTAAAAGTCAATGATGATCCTTCACAGTTGACTTTTTCCTGACAAAGTGAATTTTTGGGCTTTTGTGTAGAAATAAGATCTTCTCCCCAAATGGATGATATAAATGGATTATATGGAGGTAGTAGAGATCCTTGAATCATGTCTTGAGTTTTGGATTCATGCCCTGATCAAAAGTCAACTATCTTGGTGAATTAGGTCAAAACCCTAATTTGTCGACCATGTGAAAATAATGACTATAGACTTTGAATTGAAGGGTGATGTCCAGTAGATCTTGTAATATGAGTTATTTGAAGATGATTGATGTCTTTGAATGACCCTCTGAGGTTTTTTAGGGTTTCCCAAATGTGATCCCTGATTTCAGTCCTTGATAGGCTCAAAACCCTAGTCTGGTGACCTGAGTAAACCTGTACTCATATGACTGGATGTCTCATCAATCATAGATGAGAAAAGTGAAGTTTTTGAGCCCCATGATTGTATTAGAGACTAGTCTTTGTATTGATTGATCCTTTGCCTGAGCTTTCTTGTCTTTGAGCATCCTCGATTAGGTACCAGATGGAGAAATGACTGCTCTGGGTACTTGTCTTGACCTGATGAAGAATCCTGAAGATATGTCATCTCAGGGGGGTCAAAAATTAGGGTATGACAGATGCCCCTATTTAAGTTTCTTTTATCTGGAGGGAGAGAGATTGAGATCTCGATCTCTCCTGCGTAAAAGAGACTTAAATATCAAAGAATGCCCGAATTTTGGGCGCTCCTGAGATGTTGTAATTGATAAAAACTTTTCATGATTTGATCCTGTTGTCGCACTTGGCGGGGGATGATGAGACAAACTCCTGCAGAAATACTTGATGTGGATTCTGGTGAATGGATGGCAATGTAGGATGCGCAATCCATCCTCTTTAACTAAGTGTTGATACTTAGAAAAGGGGTAAACAACCTCTCCTCGTTTCGGATGTCCATATCTCGAAACTGGTCTCGGTTGCGTTTGGACAATATCTCAGATAAAGAGAAAATCTCCAAAGGTTTGTTTCCTCATCAAACTTCTCATCAGCACTTGGAGATGAGATACCATTTGATGGTAATAAAGAAACTTCAAAGGTTTGTTTCCTCATCAAACTTCTTACCAGCACTTGGAGGTAAGATACCATTTGACGGTAATAAAGAAACTTCAAGGGTTTGTTTCCTCATCAAACTTCTTACCAGCACTTGGAGGTAAGATACCATTTGACGGTAATAAAGAAACTTCAAGGGTTTGTTTCCTCATCAAACTTCTCATCAGCACTTGGAGATGAGATACCATTTGACGGTAAATAAAGAAACTTCAAGGGTTGTTTCCTCATCAAACTTCTTACCAGCACTTGGAGGTAAGATACCATTTGACGGTAATAAAGAAACTTCGCCATCTTCCCTTTTGACCTGGCATCTTTGAAAGATTGTCATATGGGCCCATGCTTTTTGAGGGGCTAATGACTTTGTTTGAAGGCGGACGAACTGTTTTCGGGGTGAAAACTGCCATTCGTCGATTGGTGCCTGGGGAATCAACAAACTGTTTTCTTAAGGGGAAAACTACCATTTATTGACTCTGTGGGGAACTAAACATCCCTGAAACAGACAAACTGTTTGAAGAAACTACCATTTGTCGATCTCTTGAGTATTTAACAGACAAACTGTCTTTCCTTGGGGAAAGACTACCATTTGTTAACTCCGCTGGGGATCATGAACTATCTTCTGGATGAAGACTACCATTCACTGATTCTGTTGGGGAATCATTTGTCGATCTGCTGGGAGATTCTGAATTATTCTTTGACAAGAAGTGGCACCTCTCGACCTTGTTGGGGAAATGCCAAACTTTTGGGGAAGTCCAAAATGCGAAGCAGACTATCTTATCTGAAGAAGATTGTCGAGCGTTGCTCTGCAGGAGATTCTCAGTTGAGGGATTCCAAAAGTGAACAAACTATCTCTTTGAGGGAGACTACCATCTATTGACTTGCTTGGGGAAATCTCTCTACATGGATCGTTGTCTTGAAGGAAAAAGTTTCTCCAGGACTTGCAGGGGAAACTTGAGTTCATGCCCTCATGACTCAGGCATTCTCATGATTAAAAGCCTAATTTGACTATGCAGTTGTGATGTAATGTATGCATGAATATTATGACAATTATAAAATGTAAAGTGAACGTGAATAGAATTGTCGCGGATGTAAAATCCTAATGATACGACTTGAATTCTTGTTGATCAGAAGATGTCCTCTTCTTGTAGTTCGAACTCTGTTTGGAATATCTGGCTATCAGTTGTCCGCTGTCCGAAGTAAATAATATTAATTGAAGTGAAGATCCGTCATCGGGAGATGTTCGCAAAGCGACCTCATGGGGAAATCTTGGTTCCCGGAGTCTCAACCATTCTCGGAGCAACTATTTGCATTCTTCCTATTGTTTGTAAACCTTAGAAAGAAATTTCACCCTTATTTTTGCAAGTAAATTCATTTTTATTTTATGAAAACATTTGTTTCAAGAAATTGACTGTTTAAACTTAAAATGCATTTCAAGAAACTGAATAAGACTAGATTGCAAAGGAAAAGCACAAGGCTCAAATTATTATATATGGAATGGTAATCAGCCAAATGCTTGATTCCATGGAGTATTTACAAAGTTGGAAATTGGTAATTTTCTGGGAAAAGGGCTACGATGAAACGTGACGACCGTTATCTTTCCCTTCCACTCCAAGTTGCGCTGTATTCGTGCTTCGTAGAAGATGACCTACTGCTGATGAACATTCCGCTATGGATTTTGAATGATCAAGTTTGTCCTGAACACAGTTACTTGCCATATATCCCTAACTTTTGCGTAAACTACCCCTTTCGGGTTTTAAGTCTACCGGGATTGATTAATATATTTTTTATGTCTCTAATTTTTGCCTGAATCGCCCTTTCGGGTTTTCGATTCACCGAGACGCTCTTTTTTGCCTAAGTCGCTCTTTGCGAGTTTTCAACTTAGCGAGCTGTTTTTTTAATTATTTAGGCGAAGTATTTCTTGACTGCGTCGACGTTCACAGGACGGGTGAATTCTTCTCCATCCATAGTCGTGAGTATTAAGGCTCCTCCTGAGAAAGCTCTCTTGACCACGTAGGGGCCGTCATAATTGGGAGTCCATTTCCCTCTCGAATCTGTGAGAAAAGATTGAATCTTTTTGAGTACAAGGTCGCCTTCTTTGATTGTGCGAGGTCGAACCTTTTTGTCGAAAGCTTTCTTCATTCTTTGTTGATATAGCTGTCCGTGGCATAAAGCTGTCATGCGCTTTTCTTCGATTAAGTTCAATTCATCGAATCTGCTTTGACACCACTCGGCTTCTGTTAATTTTGCCTCCATCAAAACTCTCATTGATGGAATCTCAACCTCTATAGGTAGGACTGCCTCCATGCCATATACGAGGGAGAAAGGAGTTGCTCCAGTCGAAGTACGTACTGATGTACGGTAACCATGAAGAGCATACGGGAGCATTTCATGCCAATCTTTGTAAGTAATGACCATCTTCTGAATGATTTTCTTGATGTTTTTGTTAGCTGCTTCTACAGCTCCATTCATCTTTGGTCTGTAAGGAGATGAGTTGTGATGTTCGATCTTGAATTCTTCACAAAGCTCCTTCATCATTTTGTTATTCAAATTTGACCCATTGTCAGTGATTATCTTGCTAGGAATGCCGTAGCGACAGATGATGTGATTCTTGATAAACCTGACGACAACTTGTCTTGTAACGTTTGCATATGAAGCTGCTTCAACCCATTTGGTGAAATAGTCTATGGCTACCAAGATGAAGCGATGTCCGTTGGACGCTTTTGGTTCGATCATTCCAATCATGTCGATTCCCCACATGGAGAAAGGCCAAGGGGAAGAGAGTATGTTGAGCAGAGATGGTGGCACATGAATTCTATCGGCGTAGATCTGACATTTGTGACACCTCTTTGCGTACTGGAAGCAATCTGACTCCATCGTCAGCCAATAATATCCTGCTCTCAGTATTTTCCTTGTCATGGTATGTCCATTGGTGTGAGTACCAAAGGAACCTTCATGTATTTCTCTCATGAGTATTTCTGCTTCCTTTCTGTCAACGCATCTGAGCAGAACCATGTCGAAGTTTCTCTTGTACAGAACATCTTCATTCAGGAAGAATCTACAAGCTAACTTTCTCAAAGTCTTTCTATCTTTCTTTGACGCCCCAAGAGGGTACTCTTGCTTTTGAAGAAAGTTCTTGATGTCGTGATACCACGGTTTGTCGTCGATGATTGCTTCTACTGTGAAAACATGAGCGGGCCTATCCAGGCGCATAACATCGATCCGAGGAATGTCATTCCAATGATTTATCCTAATCATGGAAGAGAGTGTGGCTAATGCATCAGCCAAGTTGTTTTCTTCACGAGGAATGTGATGAAAATCTACCCTGTCGAAGAATGGTAACAATCTTCTCGCGTAGTCTTTGTAAGGAATTAGCCCTGGTTGGCGTGTTTCCCATTCTCCTTTGATTTGATTGATGACCAAAGCAGAATCTCCATATACATCCAAGTGTTTGATTCTTAGATCCATGGCTTCTTCGAGACCCATGATGCAAGCTTCATATTCGGCCTCATTGTTTGTGCATTTGAAAGTTAATCTGGCAGTAAATGGAATATGGGTACCCTGAGGTGTAACAATGATTGCCCCAATTCCTCGTCCATAAGCATTGACAGCTCCGTCAAAGATTAAGCCCCACTGGGATCCTATCTCAGGTCCTTCGTCTGGTAGCGGCTCGTCGTAATCTTTCATCTTGAGGTACATGACGTCCTCGTCCGGAAAGTCGAAACTGGTTGATTCATGACCATTGAGTGGGTGGTGAGCCAGGTGCTCAGCTAGAATGCTTCCTTTCACGGCTTTCTGTGCGTGATACTCAATGTCGTATTCTGATAACAACATCTGCCAACGGGCAATTCTCCCGGTTAAAGCAGGCTTCTCAAAGATGTACTTGATTGGATCCATATGAGAGATCAAACAAGTAGTATGTCGAATCATGTACTGGCGGAGACGCTTGGCAGCCCAGGCCAAAGCACAACACGTCTTCTCGAGCATGGAGTAGCGGGATTCACAGTCAGTGAATTTCTTGCTCAGGTAGTAGATGGCATGCTCTTTTCTCTTTGTCTCGTCTTGCTGTCCAAGGACACAACCCATGGAATCTTCTAAGACGGTTAAGTACATTATCAAAGGTCTTCCTTCCACTGGAGGAGACAAGATGGGTGGTTCGAGCAGATATTCCTTAATGCTGTCGAACGCTTTCTGACAATCGTCTGTCCAGACGCAACTTTGATTTTTTCCGTAGAAGTTTAAAAATAGGAGCGCAAGTTGCAGTCATGAGATATATGAATCTCGAGATGTAATTCAGACGTCCAAGAAATCCTCTAACTTGTTTCTCGGTTCTGGGCGAAGGCATTTCTTGAATTGCCTTGACTTTGTCTGGATCTACTTCAATTCCTCGTTTGCTGACAATGAAACCAAGGAGTTTTCCTGAATAGACACCAAAGGTACACTTGTTGGGGTTCAGGCGAAGCTGAAACTTCCGTAAGCGTTGAAATAACTTTGTCAGATTCTGTATGTGATCTTCTTCATTTTCTGATTTGGCAATCATGTCGTCCACATAAACTTCCACTTCCTTATGCATCATGTCGTGGAAAAGCGTAGTCATGGCCCTTTGATAAGTTGCCCCTGCGTTCTTTAGTCCAAAAGGCATAACACGGTAGCAGAACGTGCCCCAGGGGGTGATGAAAGCTGTTTTTTCCATGTCTTCAGGTGCCATTTTGATTTGGTTGTATCCTGAAAATCCGTCCATGAACGAGAAAACTTTGGATTTTGCTGTACTGTCTACCAACATATCAATATGTGGTAAAGGAAAATCATCCTTAGGGCTAGCTTTGTTCAAATCTCTGTAGTCGACGCACATGCGGACTTTTCCGTCTTTCTTAGGAACGGGAACAATGTTGGCTAACCACTGAGGGTATTCTGAAGTGACGAGGAAACCTGCGTTGATCTGCTTTTGAACTTCCTCTTTGATTTTCATGGCCATCTCCGGATGAGTTCTTCTTAATTTTTGCTTGACCGGAGGGCATTCTGCTTTTAATGGCAAGTGATGCTCCACTATACTGGTATCCAACCCTGGCATATCTTGATAAGACCAAGCGAAGACATCTGAGAATTCTTTGAGCAGCTGTATCAAACTCTCTCTGATCTCTGAACTGAGTGAAGCTCCAATCTTAACCTCTTTTCTGTTTCCATCGGAACCAAGGTTAATGATCTCTAGAGGCTCATTGTATGGCTGAATGGCCTCTTCCTTTTGTTGAAGTAACCGTGAAATTTCCTTTGATATTTCTTCGTCTTCTTCTTCCTCTGCCTCGAATACAGGAAACTCAAAGCTTGGAGAAGTCATACGGTCGCACGTTTCAACGGGGTATTTTATGATTAATCTGCATATGTGTGATAAGTTTTATTTAGACAACGAGGGAAGACTCGGTGTATGCAGTTAATAGAATTTTGATGTTTTTTAAGGGTGTTTTTTAGGATTACCAATTTCCGAAAAAAGAAAAGGAAAAAACTAAACGAAGGAACAGAATGACATTTTTATTTATGGACAGTCATTTCTTGAAACAAAGACCCTATAAAACAAAACTCTATTGCTTTGGGCGAAGCAAAGAGGGACATTTAACTAAGAAATAGTAAAATGCAAAGCCCTATGAAACATCTCTTCACCCTGGGCTATGGTGAGAGGACAAAATAACGGTGAAAGTTCCTACTTAGGAGTGCGAACAACAGTTGAAACTTCAACAGCTGTCCAGTAGTGGCGAACCCCATTGTGCACTAAGTAATCTGGAACCTTAGGCTTAAGCTGGCCTGTGGTAGGTCTTGATTTACCAACCACTGTCTTTGCAACACTCAGACGATCTTCTTCTACTTCAGCAGACTGAGCGGTGTGAGCATACCCATTTCCGAGTGGAGTATGTCGAACTTTCTTTTGAGGAAACTTCCAATCTTCTGAATGGAGAGACTCGTTGTCGGAGACACTTTCGAGATCATCCTCTTCTGTATTTTGGTCTTGCTCTTCTCCCAAGATGGCATTGACTAGATATGTGAACTCTAGATCCTTAACCTCGGAAGGTGACTTGGGGATATAATCCTCAATGATGATTTCACCAGTAGATGATGATGAATAGCAAGGGTTATACATCTCTTTTGGCTGAGAGAGGTACTCAAAATCACTGTTCCATCCAGTTGGAACAATATCTTCAAGAGAGATTCTTGAACTTTCAGGAGCGGAGTATTTTACCATGTAGTCGAATTTTCCGCTTGGTTCTCCTAATGTATCCCAAGTCTCTTCGGGGATAGGAGGAACTTCTTCTGATGAACCATGACTTCTGGTGGTGAAGCTGTCAGTAACTTCATCACTGCTTGGTTGAGTCTTACTTTCAGATCCCTTAGTCGGATAACAGCAAAGTGGTTCAGACTCTGATAGGGAGATATATCCTGCTTTGTGAAGATAGGATAACCATTCCTCTTCATCGGTGTTTTCTGTACCGATGGTATTGACTGTTTGTTGAACAGGTTGAAGAAAACCTCCACTGCAGAAAGTTTCTTGAATAGGGAGAACTACTTCAATCCCTGGGATAGCTTTTGATGATGTCGGAAAGAATCCAATTCCCGTTCTGTTCTTGTTGTTGGTAGGAATATTAATGTGCCCCCAACCACTGGTAGTGCCATCCTTTACAACTTGGATTGCATCTTTGTATGAAGAGATAGACGCTGCTTTCTCCTTTCCTTTGTCTAAGGAAAGTGCTTGGAATTTAGTTCCAACAACTTCTTTTGGTTCTATGTCGGAGAATGATGACAGGTTGCTGACGATCAGAGCTCGTTCTCCACATACGGTTACCAATTTGTCATTCCTTATGAACTTCAGTTTCTGATGAAGTGTTGAAGTAATTGCCCCAGCCTCATGAATCCATGGGCGACCTAGCAAACAACTGTATTGTGCTGGAATATCCATAACTTGGAAAGTGATTTTGAACGTCTGAGGTCCAATAGTTATGGGAAGATCTACTTCTCCGAAAACTGACTTCCTTGATCCATCAAATGCTTTGACGATGACATGACTTTTTCTTAGAGGGTAGTCTTCGAAAGATAATCTTGATAATGTTGATTTAGGCATGACGTTGAGAGAGGATCCATTGTCTATTAGGACTCCTGTGAGTACATCACCCATGCAGCCAACCGAGATGTGAAGTGGAAGATTGTGGTCCACCCCTTCTTCAGGAAGATCTTCGTCACAGAAACTTAGGCTAGTTCCCGCGGAGATGTTGGCAACGATGTTGTTGAATTGGCTTATTGTAACACTTGGTTCTACAAAAGCTTGTTCCAAAACTTTCTGTAGAGCTTCCCTATGAGCTTCAGAACTCAATAGCAGGGAAAGAACAGAAATCCTAGACGGAGTATGTAGTAATTGATCTACAATGTTGTATTCACTCCTCTGGATTAACTTCAAGATCTCATCATTTTCTTTCGCTTGAACAGCATTGGTCGGAAGATTATCTTGCCTATGTGGTACTTCCTCCGAAGGTTTCTCCACATTTTCTGTTGTTCTGTTGAAGACTCGTCCACTTCTGGTGACTCGACTAACATCAGCAATGTTGACAACAGACGGTAATGGTATTTCCTTACCATTTTCAATGAATGTAGCGTTGTACTTGTATGGTATAGCCTTGCTGGACTCATACGGTACAGGACCTGGTAAGTAGATGACTAGCGGTGCAACTGCTGTCTTCCTGCTATCATACTTAACTTGCATAGGTTCAACTTGATTAATTTGAGGAGATACGGTAAAGACTTCATCATCTTCTCTGTTGGCAAGAACAGTAATGGTATTGTCATCCATCAGTTTTTGAATGTCGTTGCGAACACGCAAACATCCTCGTGAATTTCTTCGACAGATTCTGCATCTACTGTAAGCGTGGAAATCTGTTCCAAAGTAGGCAAGTCCATTTAAAGTTTTGTGGAACCTGACTACCGATCCTTCAAGGTCTTCAACTTTGTAGATTTTGTATTCTCCTGGACATCCTTGAACCATGTTGATGTCATGTTCAGTTCTGACTCGGATATGTTGAATCCATCCCAAGTCCATTTGTTCTTGTAATGCAGCTTGAACTACGGCACATCCTTGATTATTCTTTGGACAAATTTCGCATGTGAAGTAGTTGTGAGGTGGTACATGACCGTACCCAGCTTGTTTAGCGTGCATCTTGACAAGATTTTCCCCTATCTGACGAATGTCGTAGATTTGAATGACGTTGGGGTGTTGATCTATCAGATTTACTGAAGCTTCTTTATGCTGCGGCAAAGGATTTGCTTGGACGTTTGGATTAGTATCTTTGAAGGATAGCATTCCGCTCTTCACTAATCGTTGGACGTCAATCTTGAAAGGGAAACAGTTCTCAATATTGTGACCTGGTGCCCCCTGATGATAGGGACAAGATTGGTCAGCCTTATACCATGGTGAGGAACTGTTTGTAGGATTTGGAGGACTCCTCGTCTGAATGAGTCCTTTTGCCAGTAATGTTGGAAACAATTCTGCATACGGCATTGGTACGGGGTCAAAGGCAGGATACCTTGGAGCCCGATTGTTGTAATTTGGAGGTCGAACCTGCTGCTGAGGTTGCTGCGACCTTTGTTGAATTTGTTGTTGCGAGACCTGAGGTTGATAAGCTGGCGCTGAGTTAACAACCGGAGTTATTGTTGCAACTTGAGGTTGGAATTTCTTCTTGATTTTGTGCAAGACATTGCTGACATCTTGATCCTTTTTCTTCTGGAAAGAACTCCCATACTTCCTTGGACCAACAGAAGATTCTGGTTCTTTGTTCAAGCGTCCTTCTCGAACTGCTTCTTCTAAACGTACACCCATGTTTACCATCTCAGTAAAATCACTTGGTGCACTTGCAACCATTCGTCCGTAGTAAAATGGACTCAAAGTTTTGAGATAGATTTTTGTCATTTCTTTCTCTTCAAGTGGTGGACAAATTTGAGCAGCAACTTCACGCCATCTCTGAGCGTATTCCTTGAAGCTTTCTCTATCCTTTTGAGTCATGGCCCGGAGTTGATCTCTGTCGGGAGCCATATCCAGATTGTACTTATACTGTTTGACGAAGGCCTCTCCGAGGTCTCGAAAAGTACGAATCTCTGAACTGTCTAAGTTCATGTACCATTTGAGTGCAGCACCAGTCAGGCTGTCTTGAAAATAATGAATGAGCAATTGTTGATTATCAGTCTGAGTTGACATTCTTCGAGCGTACATCACAAGATGACTTTGTGGGCATGAATTCCCTTTATATTTCTCGAATTCTGGTACTTTGAATTTGTGAGGAATCTTAACATTTGGAACCAGACAGAGGTCTGCAGCATTCTTTCCAAATAGATCTTGTCCTCGGAGAGTCTTGAGTTCCTTCTGCATTTGCAGAAACTGTTCTTGGAACTCGTCCAATCTTTCATACACGCCAGCGTCCTCACTTGGAGCGTGATGATATACTTGTCCGCCTTGCGGGGGAAAAGTATGCATAATGGGCTGTTGTTATACCCCAAAATTTGCCCACATATTTTTCAAGAAAAACTCCAATCTGAAAATTAAGAGTCTCATATAATCATGGATTTTTATTTCAACAAATATCCTGACATATGAAATACTTAGTTTTTAGAATTTTTCTTATACAGTAATTTGGCTTGCAGTTGAATTTATTCTTACGCAAACACCAAATACTGTTTATTACTTCACACATGCTATTTATTTATTTACAGATAAATAGTACTGACGCAATTGGTACAGAGTTAAATCTTTTTGCAGGCGCAGAATCAGGAAACTCAGACTGTACTGGTAACAAGTAGATTATTATTATCTTTTGTTTCCCACTAATTTTTGTACTATATTCCATTATTTGCAAAAATCTTTTCAAATCTCTTTTTCAAAAATCAAATCTCTCTTTTTCCAACACTATCATACACTTTCTTTCAAATCTTACTTCCACTCAAATTTTCCTTTTGTACGGAATCACATCATTCCCCAACGTCTCTTTCCTTCTTTCCATTCTATAAATACCTCTCATTTTCTTTCATAAAATCTCACATCAAATTCCAACTCATCTTTCAAATTCCTATCTCATATCTATTTTCTCTTCTTCCCTGACAAGAATGGCAAAGTGGATAGAGACACTGTTTCTTACAGTCATCACCATTGCTACGGTGATCATGACTTTCTTCTGCCTGCACAGTCCTGAGGAGTGTGGACCTGCAATGGTTATGCTCCCAATCATCTACATGTTATTGTTCATAGCATGGGTTATCAATCGTCATTCTTAAAATTTGCCGTATTTCTTATTTCTTAAATGTACCGTTTATTCGTCGTACTGTTCAATATAGTATGTGATATTTGTACTGTCAGTATTAAATGTCGTACTATTTGTCATAATATTGCTTAATTACTAAGATAATATTTTGTGTGTTTTCTGCCAGTCAAATATTCCTATTTCTGTGCATTAAATGATTTTCAGGGTTATTATCGGTAATTTTGCCCGCATACCGTAAATATTAGTTATTTATTATGTCTGTGTTTTTCTAACAAGTCATGTAAATAAACTTTCATTTTTCACATAAAACAAAAAAAACAAAAAAAAACAACAAAAAAAAAGAAAATTAACTTTGACTGTTGATTTTTCACTCTAACTGCTACGTCAATACTTGGACAGTCAGTTGACAGCCAAACTGCTGGCAGTACAATTCTCAGTGTTTTGTACCATCAATCAAATCAATCTTTCACAATTCAAATTTCCAAGATTTTTGTGTTAGAAGTCTTCTGAATATCACGCGATTAGCAGAAACTCAGCACTGCACAAAAATCAGGTACGCTTAACTGTCTCCTACACAAACAGTCCCTAATCAGGGTTTTTCTTGTTTTTACAGGAGCAACAAGTTTTTGAGAGCTCAAATGGATTTCATATACATCCATATATCTCAAAGTACCATCATACAAATTTTCAAACTTCAATTCGCTCAGACGCACCGTCAGCAGCTCAAACAGTCAACAGACGACCCGTTTGACCAAAAAGTCAACAGACAGTCAAAAATGAAATTTTTTGTCAAAGTCCATATTTTGTCAAAGGATTCATCATTTGATCATTGGATGATCATAATTCATCAAGGAAAGATCAAAAATCAACAAAACCCTAAGATTCAAAATTAGGGTTTTTACCTGAAAAGTCAACTCAACTTTGACTGATCATAACTCTCTCATCCTTCATCCAAAAAATTCAAACCAAAGCTTGTTTTGAAGGAAATTCAATTATCTTTCAAATGCCATTGATCCCATGGTCATTGGATTCACCATTTGAAAAATATGATCAAAGACATTACAGGTCATTTTCAAAGTCAACAAAAAGACACTTTTTTCAAAAGGACACACAAGGAGCTTCAAAAATCATTTTGACATGAGACCAAAGACATTGGTTAGAGGACTCTTTGAGGTTTCCAAAAAGTGCAAGATCTCCTTCATATGACAAAAATTGAGGGATTTACACCTTGTTGAAGTTGGCTAAATTTTGGGAAAATGCATGAAACCAACATTGTTCAAAATTGCATTTTTTCCAAAAAGGGCCAAGTTTTCAGCATTCAAACATCATTTCCATGTTACTATGGGCCTCCCACGACCAAGACTAAGCCCATACCTTTTTTTATCCATTTTTGCATGATTTTATCTTACTTTAAGATTAAAATTAAAAGGAAAATGCATGGATAAATGGTAGCTTACAATTCAAGCATGACTCATCAAAGAACCTTCAATTTTCTGCAGAGGATTGGTGCACAAGGCAAGAGCATTGAATGGAGTCAAGACTTGGTCAAAAATTCAAGGTTTTTAATATTTAAAAACCAAAGTTTCAACAAAGGCAACTAGCTGCAAGTTAGCTTCAATTCTAAGCACACATAGCTTATAAATAAGCTATCATAGTTCAGCAAACAAAGGGACACGAGTTCAGAAGCATCCTTAATCATATTGCATACTTGTAACCACTTGTAATTTTCAAAGAAACTTGAAATTCGAATTTTAAGTTTCAGTCCATTTCAATATAAAATAAACATTCAAACATCATCTCTGAGCTACACTGAAACAATTCCAATCATTTCCAAGTCCTAAACTTCATTGAATCGAGCTATATAAGCCACGGTTTGTTCAAACTAAAATCAACTTATATCTCATAACTCACACATATTTAACAAGATGTAGATGCATAATTGTGTTTGGTTTGAAGCTCTGGTCGTTTCTGGAGCTTCAATTGGATTTTAATGGCTGTTTGTAGCATATACCATTTTAGGGTTCTTCAACTCAAAATTAGGGCTTTCTGAAATAGGCAAAATTAGAGGTTCTAATTAGCACCATTGAACTCGCATGGATCAAACGAATCAAACTGATAGGTCGCGCCAAACTTATTTATGCGTTTACCCCTATTCGCTATTTTGCAGGTTTGAGGTTCATCAACTACATCGCTTGTTTCATAAAAGCGCTGTAAAAACCCTTGTCTGAAGGTTGAAGACGATGAGGTGTCTCCTCCTCATTGGTTCAGAAGCGCGTGCGTGTTTTTTTAAATTCTCTCTGATTCTGTGCTTTGCAGGTGTATCTTCTACCACGTGCCTCAATTTATGGACCCTCTGATTTCATTTAATGAATCATCCAATGATCCAGATCACGCGTGCACACCATGCTCCCTCACAAATTACCACACAGGATCAGTATCCTTTATTTTCTATTTTATTTTCTATTTTATTTTGATTTCTTTGTTAAATTAATTAAAAATAGTTTTAAAAATCCAAAAAATACACAAAAAATATTTTTAAACTTCTAAAATAATATATTATTTTCTGAAATAAAAATATTTTATTTTTCTTCAAAATTTAAATATTTTGCATAATTAATTAGTATATATTTATATATTTGCTTTTTAATTATTCTAACCAATCAAAAAATCATAAAAAAAAATTGTTCTTTGTGTTAAATATTGTTTATATATTATAAACTAATTTTGTACATATTTTGAATAATTTTATCTTTAAGTTTTAATTATTTATAATTATTTGTATAATTATGTTTTAATTAGCTTAAATCAATTTCAAATCAATTCCAAAAATTCCAAAAAAATTAGTTTTGTTTTAAAATTAATTAGCAAATATTTTGTAAATAGATTTAAACTTATTTTTAGGTTTAAATCTATTTTCATCCTTTTTCTTCATTTTAATTTAATTAATCTTGCATTAATTATAATTAAAAACCAATCATAAAAAATCCAAAAACATGCCTTTTATTTTTCTTGCAATTTACATTGCCTAGATAAATGTATTAGGATGTCAAATTCATGTAAATAGGCTAGTTTACAATTTCCCTGCACAATCGATGTAATAGCGTAGATTTACTTTCCGCACTTTACATTTCCGCATTTTAATTTCCAGCAAATATAAACTGCGTGTATGTCAAAGATAAAATTGAAACCGTTAGATCACTAACTTCAAAGATAAATATCTGAATCCAATCACAATCACATTTGCACCTCTTCAGGTAATCCTTTTTTTTCACATTCTTTCAAAATCAAAGTCAAATTCTACTGTTTTTGAGTACAAAATCGAAACCTTGCTTTTATATCCAGTGAAAGGATAGATTTTTAAAGGAAACAGGATAAAGACTCTTACAACTCAGGGTAGACCTCCTAGTTTGCTTGCTCAAATCAAAACAAACAAAATTCTCATACACTGTTGTTTTTCAAAACTTTCAAAAAGACAATACTTTGTATACATCCAAACACGGGTTATTACAAAAGTTAACGTTCTTTTCAAAAAACATCTTTCGAAAGATAAACAAGCATTTTGTATACATCCACACACGGATCATTACAAAATTCAAATTTCAAAGGTATTTGAAACCACATATTGAGCAATTTCAGAGCAATCGAAAAGTCATCGAAAAACAAGTGAGCTAAGCAAACTTAAGAGCCCATGGATAACCATGGATACAAAGGGTGCTAACACCTTCCTTTGTATAACCTACCCCCTTACCCAGAATTTCTTAAAGGTCTTTTTTTCTGTTTCTTTTTATAAACCTTTCCTTAATTGGATAAAATAAAAGGTCGGTGGCGACTCTGTGATATTTTCAAAAATGCGAAAGCATTAAGCGACAAAAAAGAGTCAGTTCACGTATCACTACAGAACAGAGGTATGGCCCGGTATTAAAAAAAATCGGGAGGTCCACAGCTGTGGAGAAGCCATGACAGCAGATCTTGGGTATCTCAGCATTCTGTTGTGCGAAACCCATTTGCCGTTGCTCTTGGAACTTCAATTTCCAGAGGTTTGTAACCCCTCCGGTGGACGCATATCCATGGTGACTTTTGGAGCTTCAGAAGCTGGAGGTATGGTACCCTTCTGGAGTAAAGTTATACGGCATGCCCCAAGGTCGATCAGGCGGCATGGTATACTGAGGAATAGGAGAGGTAGCA
>NC_081185.1:149170993-149238866 GCF_029867415.1 Vicia villosa
CTCCGAAGGTTTCTCCACATTTTCTGTTGTTCTGTTGAAGACTCGTCCACTTCTGGTGACTCGACTAACATCAGCAATGTTGACAACAGACGGTAATGGTATTTCCTTACCATTTTCAATGAATGTAGCGTTGTACTTGTATGGTATAGCCTTGCTGGACTCATACGGTACAGGACCTGGTAAGTAGATGACTAGCGGTGCAACTGCTGTCTTCCTACTATCATACTTAACTTGCATAGGTTCAACTTGATTAATTTGAGGAGATACGGTAAAGACTTCATCATCTTCTCTGTTGGCAAGAACAGTAATGGTATTGTCATCCATCAGTTTTTGAATGTCGTTGCGAACACGCAAACATCCTCGTGAATTTCTTCGACAGATTCTGCATCTACTGTAAGCGTGGAAATCTGTTCCAAAGTAGGCAAGTCCATTTAAAGTTTTGTGGAACCTGACTACCGATCCTTCAAGGTCTTCAACTTTGTAGATTTTGTATTCTCCTGGACACCCTTGAACCATGTTGATGTCATGTTCAGTTCTGACTCGGATATGTTGAATCCATCCCAAGTCCATTTGTTCTTGTAATGCAGCTTGAACTACGGCACATCCTTGATTATTCTTTGGACAAATTTCGCATGTGAAGTAGTTGTGAGGTGGTACATGACCGTACCCAGCTTGTTTAGCGTGCATCTTGACAAGATTTTCCCCTATCTGACGAATGTCGTAGATTTGAATGACGTTGGGGTGTTGATCTATCAGATTTACTGAAGCTTCTTTATGTTGCGGCAAAGGATTTGCTTGGACGTTTGGATTAGTATCTTTGAAGGATAGCATTCCGCTCTTCACTAATCGTTGGACGTCAATCTTGAAAGGGAAACAGTTCTCAATATTGTGACCTGGTGCCCCCTGATGATAGGGACAAGATTGGTCAGCCTTATACCATGGTGAGGAACTGTTTGTAGGATTTGGAGGACTCCTCGTCTGAATGAGTCCTTTTGCCAGTAATGTTGGAAACAAATCTGCATACGGCATTGGTACGGGGTCAAAGGCAGGATACCTTGGAGCCCGATTGTTGTAATTTGGAGGTCGAACCTGCTGCTGAGGTTGCTGCGACCTTTGTTGAATTTGTTGTTGCGAGACCTGAGGTTGATAAGCTGGCGCTGAGTTAACAACCGGAGTTATTGTTGCAACTTGAGGTTGGATTTTCTTCTTGATTTTGTGCAAGACATTGCTGACATCTTGATCCTTTTTCTTCTGGAAAGAACTCCCATACTTCCTTGGACCAACAGAAGATTCTGGTTCTTTGTTCAAGCGTCCTTCTCGAACTGCTTCTTCTAAACGTACACCCATGTTTACCATCTCAGTAAAATCACTTGGTGCACTTGCAACCATTCGTCCGTAGTAAAATGGACTCAAAGTTTTGAGATAGATTTTTGTCATTTCTTTCTCTTCAAGTGGTGGACAAATTTGAGCAGCAACTTCACGCCATCTCTGAGCGTATTCCTTGAAGCTTTCTCTATCCTTTTGAGTCATGGCCCGGAGTTGATCTCTGTCGGGAGCCATATCCAGATTGTACTTATACTGTTTGACGAAGGCCTCTCCGAGGTCTCGAAAAGTACGAATCTCTGAACTGTCTAAGTTCATGTACCATTTGAGTGCAGCACCAGTCAGGCTGTCTTGAAAATAATGAATGAGCAATTGTTGATTATCAGTCTGAGTTGACATTCTTCGAGCGTACATCACAAGATGACTTTGTGGGCATGAATTCCCTTTATATTTCTCGAATTCTGGTACTTTGAATTTGTGAGGAATCTTAACATTTGGAACCAGACAGAGGTCTGCAGCATTCTTTCCAAATAGATCTTGTCCTCGGAGAGTCTTGAGTTCCTTCTGCATTTGCAGAAACTGTTCTTGGAACTCGTCCAATCTTTCATACACGCCAGCGTCCTCACTTGGAGCGTGATGATATACTTGTCCGCCTTGCGGGGGAAAAGTATGCATAATGGGCTGTTGTTATACCCCAAAATTTGCCCACATATTTTTCAAGAAAAACTCCAATCTGAAAATTAAGAGTCTCATATAATCATGGATTTTTATTTCAACAAATATCCTGACATATGAAATACTTAGTTTTTAGAATTTTTCTTATACAGTAATTTGGCTTGCAGTTGAATTTATTCTTACGCAAACACCAAATACTGTTTATTACTTCACACATGCTATTTATTTATTTACAGATAAATAGTACTGACGCAATTGGTACAGAGTTAAATCTTTTTGCAGGCGCAGAATCAGGAAACTCAGACTGTACTGGTAACAAGTAGATTATTATTATCTTTTGTTTCCCACTAATTTTTGTACTATATTCCATTATTTGCAAAAATCTTTTCAAATCTCTTTTTCAAAAATCAAATCTCTCTTTTTCCAACACTATCATACACTTTCTTTCAAATCTTACTTCCACTCAAATTTTCCTTTTGTACGGAATCACATCATTCCCCAACGTCTCTTTCCTTCTTTCCATTCTATAAATACCTCTCATTTTCTTTCATAAAATCTCACATCAAATTCCAACTCATCTTTCAAATTCCTATCTCATATCTATTTTCTCTTCTTCCCTGACAAGAATGGCAAAGTGGATAGAGACACTGTTTCTTACAGTCATCACCATTGCTACGGTGATCATGACTTTCTTCTGCCTGCACAGTCCTGAGGAGTGTGGACCTGCAATGGTTATGCTCCCAATCATCTACATGTTATTGTTCATAGCATGGGTTATCAATCGTCATTCTTAAAATTTGCCGTATTTCTTATTTCTTAAATGTACCGTTTATTCGTCGTACTGTTCAATATAGTATGTGATATTTGTACTGTCAGTATTAAATGTCGTACTATTTGTCATAATATTGCTTAATTACTAAGATAATATTTTGTGTGTTTTCTGCCAGTCAAATATTCCTATTTCTGTGCATTAAATGATTTTCAGGGTTATTATCGGTAATTTTGCCCGCATACCGTAAATATTAGTTATTTATTATGTCTGTGTTTTTCTAACAAGTCATGTAAATAAACTTTCATTTTTCACATAAAACAAAAAAAACAAAAAAAAACAACAAAAAAAAAGAAAATTAACTTTGACTGTTGATTTTTCACTCTAACTGCTACGTCAATACTTGGACAGTCAGTTGACAGCCAAACTGCTGGCAGTACAATTCTCAGTGTTTTGTACCATCAATCAAATCAATCTTTCACAATTCAAATTTCCAAGATTTTTGTGTTAGAAGTCTTCTGAATATCACGCGATTAGCAGAAACTCAGCACTGCACAAAAATCAGGTACGCTTAACTGTCTCCTACACAAACAGTCCCTAATCAGGGTTTTTCTTGTTTTTACAGGAGCAACAAGTTTTTGAGAGCTCAAATGGATTTCATATACATCCATATATCTCAAAGTACCATCATACAAATTTTCAAACTTCAATTCGCTCAGACGCACCGTCAGCAGCTCAAACAGTCAACAGACGACCCGTTTGACCAAAAAGTCAACAGACAGTCAAAAATGAAATTTTTTGTCAAAGTCCATATTTTGTCAAAGGATTCATCATTTGATCATTGGATGATCATAATTCATCAAGGAAAGATCAAAAATCAACAAAACCCTAAGATTCAAAATTAGGGTTTTTACCTGAAAAGTCAACTCAACTTTGACTGATCATAACTCTCTCATCCTTCATCCAAAAAATTCAAACCAAAGCTTGTTTTGAAGGAAATTCAATTATCTTTCAAATGCCATTGATCCCATGGTCATTGGATTCACCATTTGAAAAATATGATCAAAGACATTACAGGTCATTTTCAAAGTCAACAAAAAGACACTTTTTTCAAAAGGACACACAAGGAGCTTCAAAAATCATTTTGACATGAGACCAAAGACATTGGTTAGAGGACTCTTTGAGGTTTCCAAAAAGTGCAAGATCTCCTTCATATGACAAAAATTGAGGGATTTACACCTTGTTGAAGTTGGCTAAATTTTGGGAAAATGCATGAAACCAACATTGTTCAAAATTGCATTTTTTCCAAAAAGGGCCAAGTTTTCAGCATTCAAACATCATTTCCATGTTACTATGGGCCTCCCACGACCAAGACTAAGCCCATACCTTTTTTTATCCATTTTTGCATGATTTTATCTTACTTTAAGATTAAAATTAAAAGGAAAATGCATGGATAAATGGTAGCTTACAATTCAAGCATGACTCATCAAAGAACCTTCAATTTTCTGCAGAGGATTGGTGCACAAGGCAAGAGCATTGAATGGAGTCAAGACTTGGTCAAAAATTCAAGGTTTTTAATATTTAAAAACCAAAGTTTCAACAAAGGCAACTAGCTGCAAGTTAGCTTCAATTCTAAGCACACATAGCTTATAAATAAGCTATCATAGTTCAGCAAACAAAGGGACACGAGTTCAGAAGCATCCTTAATCATATTGCATACTTGTAACCACTTGTAATTTTCAAAGAAACTTGAAATTCGAATTTTAAGTTTCAGTCCATTTCAATATAAAATAAACATTCAAACATCATCTCTGAGCTACACTGAAACAATTCCAATCATTTCCAAGTCCTAAACTTCATTGAATCGAGCTATATAAGCCACGGTTTGTTCAAACTAAAATCAACTTATATCTCATAACTCACACATATTTAACAAGATGTAGATGCATAATTGTGTTTGGTTTGAAGCTCTGGTCGTTTCTGGAGCTTCAATTGGATTTTAATGGCTGTTTGTAGCATATACCATTTTAGGGTTCTTCAACTCAAAATTAGGGCTTTCTGAAATAGGCAAAATTAGAGGTTCTAATTAGCACCATTGAACTCGCATGGATCAAACGAATCAAACTGATAGGTCGCGCCAAACTTATTTATGCGTTTACCCCTATTCGCTATTTTGCAGGTTTGAGGTTCATCAACTACATCGCTTGTTTCATAAAAGCGCTGTAAAAACCCTTGTCTGAAGGTTGAAGACGATGAGGTGTCTCCTCCTCATTGGTTCAGAAGCGCGTGCGTGTTTTTTTAAATTCTCTCTGATTCTGTGCTTTGCAGGTGTATCTTCTACCACGTGCCTCAATTTATGGACCCTCTGATTTCATTTAATGAATCATCCAATGATCCAGATCACGCGTGCACACCATGCTCCCTCACAAATTACCACACAGGATCAGTATCCTTTATTTTCTATTTTATTTTCTATTTTATTTTGATTTCTTTGTTAAATTAATTAAAAATAGTTTTAAAAATCCAAAAAATACACAAAAAATATTTTTAAACTTCTAAAATAATATATTATTTTCTGAAATAAAAATATTTTATTTTTCTTCAAAATTTAAATATTTTGCATAATTAATTAGTATATATTTATATATTTGCTTTTTAATTATTCTAACCAATCAAAAAATCATAAAAAAAAATTGTTCTTTGTGTTAAATATTGTTTATATATTATAAACTAATTTTGTACATATTTTGAATAATTTTATCTTTAAGTTTTAATTATTTATAATTATTTGTATAATTATGTTTTAATTAGCTTAAATCAATTTCAAATCAATTCCAAAAATTCCAAAAAAATTAGTTTTGTTTTAAAATTAATTAGCAAATATTTTGTAAATAGATTTAAACTTATTTTTAGGTTTAAATCTATTTTCATCCTTTTTCTTCATTTTAATTTAATTAATCTTGCATTAATTATAATTAAAACCAATCATAAAAAATCCAAAAACATGCCTTTTATTTTTCTTGCAATTTACATTCCTAGATAAATGTATAGGATGTCAAATTCATGTAAATAGGCTAGTTTACAATTTCCTGCACAATCGATGTAATAGCGTAGATTTACTTTCCGCACTTTACATTTCCGCATTTTAATTTCCAGCAAATATAAACTGCGTGTATGTCAAAGATAAAATTGAACCGTTAGATCACTAACTTCAAAGATAAATATCTGAATCCAATCACAATCACATTTGCACCTCTTCAGGTAATCCTTTTTCACATTCTTTCAAAATCAAAGTCAAATTCTACTGTTTTGAGTACAAAATCGAACCTTGCTTTTATATCCAGTGAAAGGATAGATTTTTAAAGGAAACAGGATAAAGACCTTACAACTCAGGGTAGACCTCCTAGTTTGCTTGCTCAAATCAAAACAAACAAAATTCTCATACACTGTTGTTTTTCAAAACTTTCAAAAAGACAATACTTTGTATACATCCAAACACGGGTTATTACAAAGTTAACGTTCTTTTCAAAAAACATCTTTCGAAAGATAAACAAGCATTTTGTATACATCCACACACGGATCATTACAAAATTCAAATTACAAAGGTATTTGAAACCACATATGAGCAATTTCAGAGCAATCGAAAAGTCATCGAAAAACAAGTGAGCTAAGCAAACTTAAGAGCCCATGGATAACCATGGATACAAAGGGTGCTAACACCTTCCCTTTGTATAACCTACCCCCTTACCCAGAATTTCTTAAAGGTCTTTTTTCTGTTTCTTTTATAAACCTTTCCTTAATTGGATAAAATAAAAGGTCGGTGGCGACTCTGTGATATTTTCAAAAATGCGAAAGCATTAAGCGACAAAAAAGAGTCAGTTCACGTATCACTACAGAACAGAGGTATGGCCCGGTATTAAAAAAAATCGGAGGTCCACAGCTGTGGAGAAGCCATGACAGCAGATCTTGGTATCTCAGCATTCTGTTGTGCGAAACCCATTGCCGTTGCTCTTGGAACTTCAATTTCCAGAGGTTTGTAACCCTCCGGTGGACGCATATCCATGGTGACTTTTGGAGCTTCAGAAGCTGGAGGTATGTACCCTTCTGGAGTAAAGTTATACGGCATGCCCCAAGGTCGATCAGGCGGCATGGTATACTGAGGAATAGGAGTAGAAACAATCTCGGAAACCACAGTCCTTTGTGGTTCTTCTGGCGTTGGTCGATTCTGCGCAACTACCAGGGCTTCTACCATACTATTGAGCCTTTCAACAGTACCTTTGAGAGTATTAATCTCTTCTCTGAGTTCTTCATTCTCTTGCTCAAAGTCTTCCATTTTTTTCTTGCGACTTGAACGAGTGTTGTATGGATGAGACAGCTTGAAAGTCTTGGTTCACCTCCTTCTCCTCCTCTCTTTCTGGAGAAAGGAAAGTAACTCTTAGATCCGCGACAATTCTTGTGTCAGTGCGTACAACTAAAGCGATGTATGATATGCAATTAAGTTATTATTTTTCAAGGAAACACCATAATTATGTTATGAAACATCAAACTTTTATTAATTAAGCGAAAACGCCGTTTTTACACACTTTGAAAATGGAAATACAGAGAAACTGAGAGAAAGGACTCTAAAACTTTGATGAAGAGCCGACTTCACGTTCTAACATCTTCTTTTGTTTCTTGAGCCGAGCGTTCTCTGACGTGAGCTGATCGATGATCCAGGAAGCAGGAGGGATATGATGAGAAAGTGATGATTGTGTCACTTGTCGATCGAGTACTTCAAGTAACTCATCCTTCCTTCTTAGGATGTTTTGAATTTCAACATTTTCCATGTTGACAATTCGATACTTGTTCCTCCAAGCATTCCTTTCTTGGCATACCTTGTTTAATGCCGCTTGCAGTTTTTCAACATCGGTGGAGAAAAGGTAAATTGGTTCCCTTGGGGGAATAGGTTCTTGATGTTGATATGGCATCCTGAGCTTGAATGCTCTGACGCGTACCCATTGAAGGTAAGGATCCAGGGAGATGCAAAGATGTTTTCCTAACAATCTTCTCCCTTTACTGTGAACAAGACGCCAGGCTTGGACAATTTCCTTCTTCAGCATGTTGCCATGATCGTCAATGTTCTTGAAGAACAGACCCTCCAATTGGATGTTACTTGGAATGTTTTTCATGGGATAGCCGTATTGACGACGGGCTAAAGCTGGATTGTAACTGATTCCTCCCTTAGTTCCAATAAGGGGTACGTTGGGGAAACTTCCGCAACTGAAGATGATCTTGGTTTCGTCGTTGTCAGGACTACACCAATCAATGTCTGTATGAGTGAGAGACATGATTTTCTGTGACCAGTAAAGGCCATCCCTCATATTCCAGAAAGTGCTAGACTTCGGCAGGTGTGAAACGAACCATTCGTATAACAACGGTACGCAGCATGTGATTAATCCTCCTCGCTGCAGGTTTCTTGAATGCACAGAGTGATAAGCATCCGCAAGCAAGGTCGGAACTGGATTTCCAATTAAGAAGATCTTAATTGCATTGATGTCGACGAAATCGTTAATGTTAGGGAACAAAAACAATCCGTAGATAAGCAAAGCCAAGACTTCCTCAAAAGCGCTCATATCTTGGATGCTGACGAAGTACCGAGCTTGATCAAACAGGAATTTGGAAGGCAATCCTTGAATTCCTCCTCTACTCACCATATGAGTTCTGATGTCGACTACGTTCAAAGGAGTAGTTGCAGCAATGATAATGTCGTCAGGATTCTTTTCCAAACCGGAGTACGGATCTTGCGCGTACACGGGTATTCCAATCAGACGAGAGTACTCCTCTAACGTAGGCATGAGCTGATAATCTGGAAAGGTGAAGCAGTGATACGTCGGATCGTAAAACTGTACCAAGGTGGGAAGGATCCCATCCACAATGTTGGTATTGAGCAAAGGCAGAAGTTTTCCATACTTCTCCTTGAAAGCCTGGGGGTTGACCACCAGTTTTCCGAGCTTTCCCAGTTCCTCGACCTGGGGAATCTTGAAGGTGCATTTCCTAGCTCTCTTTCTCCCATAATCCATGGTATAGATCCTTAAGTCCTTTCTCCGTTTCTCTCTTTCTATGAAGTTCAAAACGTTCGTTATTTAGTTTCCTTGAAAAACGACTCGAAAAAGACTCTTCTTGTTTTTAGTTGTTTATTAATGAATGATGCATGAATGCATGAATGCACACACAAGAGTTTTAAACAAACATGGCGTTGAAGGGTATAGTGGTCATGAAGTCAAAACGCAGTCTCCCGCCCCAATGGTAAACTAAGGTTAAGGATTTTTGTACCTGTAGAACGGGTTCTAGGGGTCTCAGAGTTTTTGCTCAACCTTAAAGATACGTTGATTGGTATCTATAAGAGAGTTTTCTCAGAGTGTAGTATCTGCGTGACAATTACTTCCGTAATCACCGCTCTACGTCCTAAAAAAAAGGCTTTAAGTGGGGTTAATGTGTTTCTAGGTCCTCCTGGTACAAATCAGTCTCGGAATGCAGTGGCGCAGTTAATCACAACCAGCCAGGCAAATCCCAAGAGTAGACTTGGAAACCAAGATTAGAGGGCCTTCACCGGGAAGACATCCTCCATCCTATCTTATGTTGCACTCAAATCCGGGTATAGGATTTCTCACCACAAGGGGGAATCAAGCCCTTTCCCGATACAGAATAAACAAAATAAACAAATATATATGCAACAAACACATGATATGACACAGAGGTTAGGCAGGACCTCTCTTGTTTGAGGGGGAATTTGGCATCCCTAATTCCTCATTGGGGCTGGACCAGCAACAGGTCAACCATTGGTTTGGATGAAAAACCAAGGTTTTTAACACTTATATCCCCAGTGGAGTCGCCATTTTTCTGTGGTGGTCGTTTTCTTTACCTCCCCGTTTCACTTGGGAGGACGGCACGCTAAACCCTTCACGCGAAATTTGGAAGGAGAATGCGCCCGTGGTGGGATGAATTTTGTTTCAGTTCTTCCTACGATATCACACGAACTTTCTTATTTGTCCTACGAGTAGGAAAGGGAAAAAAAGATCTCAACTAAACCCTAGGAGTTTGCTAAGTGTGGGGATTTACACCTAGACTAGAAATTCTGGAGTCCGGGAGGTCGGTTATACATAGGGAAGTGTTTAAACACCCTACATATCTGTAGTACTCTACAGGAACCTTCTCTGTGTCATTGTGTTTGTGTTTATTGCTAATGATTGGGAAAGTTTCTCCTTTGTATTAGGAGAGAGAATTGAATTGATTTTAAAAGACAGACAGACAGACAAACTGACTATTTTTGGTATTTTATTAGCTCGCTGAGATTCCTTGTGAACCTCATGCCTACATATCCCTAGTGGAAGTCAGAGCTTAATGTAGTTCGGGGAACTAACTAGGGAAATTAATTGTTTTTGGTGCCTTGCTTGAAGCTCAAGGTTGAAGCTTGGAATTAAATCTCTGTTTACAGTAAAGAGACATGAAATCATCTCTACAGAGAGGTATTTGTACTATTCTACCACAAACATTTAAAGGAGTGACAGAATAACTGAATTCATTTCATTCAAGAGGGGGACCTTACTTGTGTATGTGCAAGTATACCAGTCAAATGCCTCTTAAATGAAAGAAAGATGTTCATCCAAATTAGGGAAAGTTACCACATGTCTGGGTTTTACTGCCAGCTCATGCCTTTCAAAATCCTAAATGGGAGACTTGATTGAAATTGAAATTGAAATGTAATGTTTGTTTGTTTGAATGTGGTAGAGTAGTAAAAATGTCTCTCTATGGAGATAAGCTATGTCTATCTACTGTATAAAAGATTTGACTTTAGCTGGCTTGTATGAGGCCCAAGCTTGAGGCTTTTTTTTGATTGATTAATTAATATTATTGACTTTGGGAGATGACTCCACTGGGGATTAATTACAGGATATTTTTTGGTGTTCTGTACAAAGCCCAGAATTGAGGCTGACTCTACTTAGGGAGACTCTATTTATGTGCCTTGTACAAAGCCCAAGGTTGTGGCTGGCTGTAGCTAGGGAAAACATTATTTTCTGCCTCGTACAAAGCCCAAGGTTGTGGCGGACTCTTAAATGAATTAAGTATGGATGACTATACGGGGAAAGATCCTAAGTGTTAGGAATCTTTGACACATGAAAGATATGGTTTATCTGCCTTGTACAAAGCCCAAGGTTGTGGCTACTGGATGATGAAGAACTCACTGGGGAGACTCTATTATCTGCCTTGTACAATGCCCAAGGTTGAGGCTGACTCTTGACAGGGGAGTTTTATTGTTTGGGTGCCTTGTATGAAGCCCAAGGTTGAGGCTAACTGTTTTTGTGTTGGTTTTGACTCTACTGAGGAGGTTTTATTTATTAAAAGACTATTTTTCTTTGGAAGCTAACCCTTTCCAGGGATTTTGACTCAGCTGGTGAATTTGTCTGTTAAAAGACTGACTTTATCATGTTTTTTTTGGAGGCTGACCCTTTCCAGGGATTTTGACTCTTTTGGGGAATATATATCTCCTAAGAGAAATGAATCTTTATTAATTAATTTTGGAGGCTAACCCTTTCCAGGGGTTTTTATTAAAATGAAAGAATGTGTGGAAGCTAACCCTTTCCAGGGATCTTGACATTTTAGACAGATGTTGGAGGCTAACCCTTTCCAGGGGTTTTTGTTAAAATGAATGATTTGGGTAGCACTCCATTAATTATTAAAGGATGAAAGGATTGGCAGAAAGATATCTAGTGGAGACTTCTTGTTTAAAGCCCAAGATGAAGGCTGACTCAATGCTGAGGATGACCAAACATGGATCCTAGACTCTGCTAAGGAAGATTGATGAAGATAAGGGTGACAGAGACTGTCCATGTCTCTCATTCCAAAAATGTACTCAATGTGAAATTGAGACAAACTTAGCTTGTTTAAAGTCTGGTTTAAATTAGAAGAAACTCACCAGGGTAGGCTAAAAGGTGACTAAAGACCTGTTCCTATGTTTATAAGAAACCTGATGGGTCCTTGTATACAAGCTCAAGAGGAAGCTGGAAATGCTTTTAAGAAGCCTGTGGGTCCTTGTACAAAGCCCAAGAGGAGGCTAGAAATGCTTTTAAGAAGCCTGTGGGTCCTTGTACAAAGCCCAAGAGGAGGCTAATCGAGGGTCCTTGTTATAGCACAAGAGAAAGCTATGTAGTTTTGAACTTATTTTGGCTCTAAGAAAATGGGTAAGAGGTTTCACCGGGAATAATTCCTCTTTGGGTGGATGTGTCCTATTATTTGGATTCTAAGGTTTTTGCCAAGATGTTTCACCGGGAATAATTCATCTTGGGGGTTTGAACTACAGATCTCTAATTAGGAAAGAGCCTTCACCGGGAAGACATTCTCAATCCTAGGTCATATTCCTATAATATATATATATATATATAGTTTAACTGTCCTAAGGTTTACACTCAGACGTAGTTCTAAACAAATATATGCACAATTTATATTTGACAGTAATTTAAACAAAGACTGTAAATTGAAAGCTTGTAAAGCCTAACCTGGATGAAGTGGAGGCCATTGAAGAAGTATGTACAGAGCCTCAACAGTATTTTTGTTGTTTTGTTGATAACAGTTGAATATATATGATAAACAGTTAATGTTTTTTTTGAAAACAGAAGAAGTGAAGATGGACAAAGGTCACATAGGTATCTGAAGAGTTTCACCGGGAATAATGCCCTTCAAATACCAGAAGAATGTTTTGAAAACAGAAAGAAGATTTTGAAAATACAGTTTTGAAAACAAGCTAAGAAGAGAAGGTTCTTGGGACTTACACTCTATTAGAGGCCCAGTACTTTGCAGTACTGGTGATAAAAACAGTTGGAAATGATTTGAAACGATATAAGGTTTTGTTGTTTGAAAACCTTAATCATTTGATTTAATCAGAGATTGAAAACAGTTTTGAGAATTGACAAAAGTCAACTTAATTAAAGTAAAAATAAAGATTTTTTACTTAATTAAGACCTAAACAATTAGGGTTTTATCATAAACTTATTTACAAAGTGATTAGGTTAAAATAAAGTGATAATATATATTTAAAGTATTTAAGAAAACACTTAAAAACACACCATTTTAAACCTAATTAAAATACATGAAATAAATAATATTTTTATGATTTTTTTGACTATTCACAAAATAGATATATTAAATAATAGGTGTATGAAAAATGAAGTGAAAATGATTTATTTTAATAGGTTAAATAAATATGTGAAGTTGTGAAGAGAAATGAAAGAAATTAGTGTTAAAAAATAAGTTTTGGCCCTTGGAGGGTTTGAACCCACGCCCTTGAGGTTACCAGCCCAAAACAACACCACTGAGCCAACGCGCGCTCAGTGTTAGTGACTTGCCTTCATTTAGTTATGTTTCAAAACAAGTTGTAAATCTTTGAAAAATAAAAGAACCAAAAAGTCTGGGGCGAGGGGGATTCGAACCCCAGACCTTGGGCATGAGGAGACTAAGAGCGCATGTGTGGCCACTAGGGCAAGTTATTCAGTCGTTAATAAAACGCACACCATTCAAAATAAAATAAACTCTCCCCTGAGAATTCAAATTTGCGCGCCACCACCATCTTCATCTTCAACCTCAAGCTCTCCATGTTTGAATTTCTGAACTTACTCGTTTCTCAACCATTTGCAACGATGTAAACATGAAACTTGCTCTAAATTCACTCACGATTCTAAATATGTAACTAACATGAACTATCATTAACTACATCTAACTAATTTACCAGAAATCGTGAAGAACCCTAAAATTTCAAAATTAAATTAAATGACTATACTGAAAGATAAATGGATGATGATAGAGGGTTTTTAATCCTCTGATGATGCTGAACAAGATAGAATCGAGCTATTTCACAAAGAGTACTTAAATTAAAGAGAGGGAGTTCAGAAACTTACCTCTGAAAATGGAGATCGTGAGGATGATAGAGAGCAACTGGGCTTGTATGAATGATCCCAAAAGCTTCCTTGTGGCTCAGTGATGCTAACTGAATGCTTGTAATGACCTCAAACCTCCTGAATTGTTCTATGGACCTCCCTCGATTTCAGCTTCAAGTGAACATGGAGGGTGTTGATTCTCGAGTTACAGATGAGCTGCAGCCATCTGGTTAGCTTCACTATGACCTGAGGAGTGTGTCTGGATGATTGGCTTGCCTTGAAGCCTTCTGAATCACTCCATGGACCTCCAACTGCAGATGCTCCAAAGTGAGAGCAACAATGGTGTTCCTCCACCTACAGAAGTGATCCAGGTGCTTGGATCACCTCAAATGACCTCCCTTGAGATGTTAGAATGCTCACTTCCCAAAGATAAGCTCTGGTTTGAAGAAATCGATTCTTCTTGCCAAAGAACTTTGAAAAACAATGAACAAGAGAAGAGAAAGAGAAAGCAAGTAATATGGTTGCTTTGGTGTGTTTTTCTACTGAATTGTGCTCTCCTATTTATAGGCAAATGTCTCAGTACTGAATGAGAGAGTGAGCTTGCTTAGTGAAGCAAGTTTGGTTTCTTAGCCATGAAGAAATTTCAAAGAATATCCAAGTGTGATCATTGCATTTTCGAGCCACCTCCCCTATCCATTGATTCTATCTGATCTTAGGGGACAATTCAGATGCAAAGTGAGCTCTAATTGGTTGATGAGAAGATTCCTTGGGTGATTCATCAATTTGCCATAAATTCTCAAATGTAATCATTACATAATCACATGTTCTTGTTTTAGGAATCTTCTTCAATTATCATGGCATGGTGAAAATGAATGCATGGCATGTTTGCAGATGTATTATGGGTCATGTAGCATCTGTATTTGAGGTCATGTGCACAAAACTTCAAAGTTCCAAAATGATGCATGACCTATAATTTCACTTCATGAGGCCAACTTTGAACAAGCATAACTCTTAGCTCAAATTGAATTTTGAGAAGGTTGAACACAATTTGGAAAGCCCTAAACATCTACTTCAAATCATTAGTTTATGTCTTCTTCAGAATCCTTTGGGAAATTTGTGAAAAATGAGGTCAAAGTTGGAAGAAAACTAGGTTAAAACACTTAGAAAAATTTCTAAGTGTTTATGACCTAAACTTCAAAATTTCCAAAACTTCATAAATGGTTGATCTTTTGAAAAAAGTTCCCTTGTAAGATGTTGTTTTATTTGGCAAGATCTACAACTTTCATGTTGGAAGTTTTTTGAGTTGTGTAGGTGAAATTTTGAGATCTCACCATGCCTTAAAAAACCCTAATTCCCGACTTTTCGCTCCTTGATGAATTTCTTTGAATTTCTTTGGCCAAATGACTTTGACATCCATATATTGATGATATTGATCTTTGAAAGTCATTTTTTGACCAAAAACCTTAAAAGTCAATGATGATCCTTCACAGTTGACTTTTTCCTGACAAAGTGAATTTTTGGGCTTTTGTGTAGAAATAAGATCTTCTCCCCAAATGGATGATATAAATGGATTATATGGAGGTAGTAGAGATCCTTGAATCATGTCTTGAGTTTTGGATTCATGCCCTGATCAAAAGTCAACTATCTTGGTGAATTAGGTCAAAACCCTAATTTGTCGACCATGTGAAAATAATGACTATAGACTTTGAATTGAAGGGTGATGTCCAGTAGATCTTGTAATATGAGTTATTTGAAGATGATTGATGTCTTTTAATGACCCTCTGAGGTTTTTTAGGGTTTCCCAAATGTGATCCCTGATTTCAGTCCTTGATAGGCTCAAAACCCTAGTCTGGTGACCTGAGTAAACCTGTACTCATATGACTGGATGTCTCATCAATCATAGATGAGAAAAGTGAAGTTTTTGAGCCCCATGATTGTATTAGAGACTAGTCTTTGTATTGATTGATCCTTTGCCTGAGCTTTCTTGTCTTTGAGCATCCTCGATTAGGTACCAGATGGAGAAATGACTGCTCTGGGTACTTGTCTTGACCTGATGAAGAATCCTGAAGATATGTCATCTCAGGGGGGTCAAAAATTAGGGTATGACATTGACCAATGATCATAGTTTGAATCATGCTTTGATTGCAGTTGACCTTCAGGTTTGAGTTAGTCGACTGTGGATCTTGGGGATTGTTTGAGCAAAGCTTTGGCATTGAACCTTGAACCTTGAATCATTGTGAATGGAACATGAAGGGCAAATTTTGGGGTATGACACAGGTCACCGCGAGCATCGTCCTTTTTATGCATTTTCCTTATATTCAGGTTATGTCAGATGGGAGAGTCATGTGGTTAGACACTTGCCTGAGAGTTGTCTATGCCAGTTTGGTTATATACAGGGCATCCTGCGGCCGGTCCCGGAGGCTCCAGCTGGTGGCATTGATCGCTGGATTAAGAGTCACATCCTCATCTCCCCCGTGAGATGATGGATACATCCGTTGCGGTTCAGCAGCCTGGACATGTCAGGATGGATACCTAGAGTGGTTCCTCAAAGTGTCACACCCTAGGGTCAGCCCCCCATCTGCCGCAGCATCCACCGGCGGTTCTAGTGCCCAGCTAGCCTGGGCACCCGCCCAGGCTCAACTCCTATTTTCTTTGTATTCCCCCTAATTTAATATTCGAGTTTTGGACAAAATCAGGGGCAAAATTAGTCAAAATAGGGTGTAAAAATTAAAACAAATAAATAACTAATGGTCCAGGCCCAACCCAATTAATTATTTATGAACCAAAACTGAAATTAAAAAAATCTTTAAAACAAAACTCTTAACCTTCTTTCAAAACTACAGGTAAAGGTTTTTAAAAAGTTATAACTCTGCTCCGCCGTTCGCCTTATCCTCTTCGTCGTGACCATGAGGTGAATGATCTCTCCTCTTAACCTTCTCTTATTTTATTTTGCCGTTAGTCCAACCCAATTAATTTCCATGTGTTGTTGTTGTTGTCACTGTAAATGAAAATTGAAACAGGAAATGAAAGTTGTGTTGTGTGTACTTGTGTTGTGTTTGGTGGTAGTCGTAGAGAAGAAGAAGTGAAAATTGAAGCAGGAAATGAAAGTGTGTGGTTTTGTGTTGTGTTGTGTTGTGTGGTTATAATTTACTGAGAAAGTGTGTGGGGTTGTGTTAACGTTTTGCAATTTTTTTATTAAAAATAGTGAATAGGAAGTAGGTAGTGTGTAGGTAGTGTGTATTTGTTTTTTCTCATTCATTTTTTGTTTTTATTTTTTTCTCTATTTTTTAAAATTTATATAAAAAATGTGAATTAGGTTTAATTATTAATTAGGTTTAGTCTAACAATTAGTTTAATTTATTAATTTATTAAATTTATTTATTTATGTTATATTTTTATTATTATTTAAATTAATTAGATTTAGTTGTAGATAATTAACTTTCAGAGATGAGAAAGTTTTTGGTTCAAAGTTTCTTCATAGTTTCTTTTAATTTAACTTCATAGTTTCTTTTTCTAGATAATTAAATTTCAGAGATGAGAAAGTTTTTGGTTCCTAGAAGAAGTATTGAGAATGTTAATGTTGTGCAACCGGAAGCCGAAGTAGAAGAAACACCGCCTAATGTGGCCAATGAATTTAATTCAAATGAGATTGTACGTGGTCCAGAATGTAGAAAACAAATTCATGAGTATGCTACGGATATTCAAGACCAAGTGAGGAGGGCGTATATATTGAAGGGTCCAACGCAACCAGATTTAGCAATATTTCCTCGTACTCAATTTGGGAAATCTTCAAGAGCATTTTGTAAAGCATGGTATAAGAATTATACATGGATTGAATACAGTGGGTCAAAGGATACAGCTTATTGTTTTTATTACTTTCTGTTTAAGCCGCCCGGGAGGGCCGAACATTTTGGTTATGAAGTCTTCAACAAAGACGGATTTAAAGATTAGAAGCATGCATCTAAAGGCTTCAAAGATCATATTGGTAGTCATAATAGTAAGCACAACTCATGTATGAAGCACTATGATGATTATAATAATCAAAGACAAAGTGTGACAAGTATCTTTGCTAGAGCAACTAGAGAATCAGAAGAATTGTATAAGATCCGTTTGACTTATTCTTTAGATTTTACTAGATATCTCATAGCACAAGGCATTGCTTTCCGTGGCCATGATGAAATCTCTACTTCTCTAAACAAGGGCAATTTTAGAGAGATGGTGGATTGGGTAAAATCTAATGATGAAAAAGTGAGAGATGCTTTTGACCGTGGTCCAAAAAATTGCACAATGACTTATGGTGACATTCAAAAGGAGCTTGCAGCGTGTTGTGCACATGAAGTTACCAAGTGTCGCTACCGCGAAAATTAACAGAGTCGCCACTAACATATTTATCCTGAAAAGGAAGGGAATGCCAGCAAACCACAAAACAAAACAACGGTCTCACGACCAGAGAAAAAGGGTAAGGGAGTCGGTTACGCGGGGGGAAGGTATTAGCACCCCTCGCGCCCATCGTACTCGATGGTATCCACGCTTATGTCTAAACCTATGGGTGTGTAAGCAAACTGCGCTAATCTGAACTAAATGCATGCAGAATGTAGGGAAAAGAAAGTGTTATGCTCGCACGGGCCCTACCCCGCTGCCTACGTATCTGTTTTGCAGAATCAGAGCTACCGTAGCTCGGCTAACTAGTTTATGTTTGTTTTGTGTTTTTTAGGTGAACGAGTTACATTCACACTCCGCTGCTCGACCTTTGGAGACTTATGCTTGGGAATGGAGCGGAAATAACAAGCTCTTAAGAAAAGAAAATCAAAGAGTGTGGTTTGTGCTTTAAAGAATGCATGAGGAAGACCTAAGCTAAGGGGGGAAGCTTGCTACCTAATGTTATCATACAAAGGGTACAAGTCTAAGCTAAGCTAGCAACCTACGGGGGAAAAAGGGAAGCACACAATAAGCACACAAACGAGCATCCGCTCGTAAAGCAAACAAACCAACGGTACTGACCGAATGGTAGAAAAGCGGTCCCGCCATAGCCAAGGGGAGCAGCTCAACCCAAGTCAACCAAGCATTAGACCTCGTGAAAATGATCGGGCCATAGACAAGAGGGCGGACCCCTCTCAGCAACCAAGCCGTCACGGATCATATAGGAAAACGGTGCGTGCGTACACCGAGCATCAACGTCGAGCGACGCGAGCTATAGGAAAGGCGGGGGTCCGGCTGCATGAACCCTTTTCCTGACATACTCGATAACAAGATCTTGTGCAGGTTCAGAAGCGAGCGACGCGTAGCGTGCGCATACTGAACAGACTCGATGAGACTAGGCGGGGGTTGATTACGAACCCTTGACCGCATTTCTTCCATGAGGACTTAACGGAGTGCCATATAGGACTTATTACACCGTGACTCCCTGCCGCAAAGCACAAATGTAAACACACCAACAAAAACAGAGCCTCTTTCGAGGGCTTGGCCAGATGCATGTCTAGGTCCTACTTCTCATGTTAAAGGATGATGCGGAAAGCGGTAAAAGGGACCAGGAGACAATACCGAACGGATAGCAAATCCGCAGTGAGCTAACAACGCAAGCAGAACTAAGAAACTTCACGTAATCTAACATCCAGCAAAGCCAGGAGTCCATCATAAGCGTCAAAGCGATGCGGTGTGAAAGTAAATCACAACCGCTATGTGGTGCGTATCAAACACAACCACACAAGCAACCTGCAAGAGAAACACAAGCCAGACGATACAGGAATATACATCTCAATGAATGAGAGATCAGGTGAATCGCATCGGTAATAAGTCCGTGTCCCACAAATAAAGTGGAACACGATGCAAATCAATCGCACCGGAAGCGAATTCGTGTCCCACAAATAAAGTGGAACACGAAGCAATCGAAGGCCCTCTTGAAGTACCTCGCACATCTCAACAACCAAATCAGTAATAACAAGGAGGCACCCACCCTCCACAGAAATAAATTCTAAGTAAATTCTAAAACAACATCTAACAAGATTAAATTGTTTTTTTATGGCATTTTATCAAAGAATTAGAACTACACTATGAAACAAAACATTTAAGTTCTAACAAGAAAATAATACATGTTTTTATTCATTTTTTATCAAGCAAAAAGTCTAACAAATGTAATTGTTTTTATAGCATTTTTATTACCTAAAAATAGAGAAGAAACTAAGTGAAAAATCCTAAATCTAACATGAATTTGAGATAGATCCAGGGGGTTTATTGAGTGAAATAAGGTGTAGATAGGGAAAAGGGCGCAGGGCCCAGCCAGAAAGAGGCCCAACAGATTTTTGTACACAAACCTTTTTGTTTAGGCCAGAAATGGGGGGTGCATGGGCCTACATAGGGTGAACCGTGGGAATTTGGTAACAGGCCCAAAACTGATTGTTTTTTGTTCATATTTCGAATTCATGCCAAGAATTGGCGCTATGGGCTTAAGGGTGGTGTAAGGAGCATTTTCGGTCAAGGCCCACGGCTTATTCAGTTCAAACTTTGTACAGATTTTTATACCATGCTTTTCTAATTAAACACATGAATCTTATTAAAACTCAATTTAAATGCTAAACTAAATTCAATCAATTTCAATTAATCTCCATTAACTATACATTAATCAGAAGGAGAATTAAAAAGGAATTAGGTTTACGTGTTTTGTGAGACTCAGGCTTGTTCTTCTCCTCTTCACGAGACCGGCGGCGCAAACTCTCTCTCCGGCGAATTCGCCGCCGTGAGCAAACACAGCCTTCCACTCGTCTCTTCTCTCATTGATTTCCCCTCCGATACCTCTCGCTCTCTCTCAAACGCGCTCTCTTATCTCAATCTTTTGTCACTATCTGATTCAAATCCGTCTCTCTGTGTTATTGATGATTTAGCCGCGATGTTGTTATTGCTATTTGATGAAATTTGCATTGTTGTTGTTGTTGAATGTTGTTCTTGCAGGCGAATAATGATGTGATGTTGAAGGTTGCGATGCGTGGCGGTGGCGATGGCGAAGGTGGATGCAATGCGTGCCGATGGCGAAGGTGGATGCGATGAACGAAGTTTGTTCGTGAAGATTACACAGAGAACGATGATTCTCCGTGAGATGATGAAGATGATGATCGATGATGATGATGATGATGAAGAGTTTGAAGGTGCAGATCGAAAAATTGCTTCCAAAAAGTTTGTTAGTGAATCTGTTATCCTCTTGAACTTGGTTCTCTTTTGGTTTTATGCAGATTATCAGCGTTACTCGAGTATTCCCGGTTGAGAGGTTATGAAGGTGATGACGACGATGAAGCGTCGATGATGAACATTACAATTCGGTTATCATGAATATTTTCCGGAATTTGTATCAAGTGATGAACGAAGCAAGAGAGATTGAAGATTGTTGGAGAAGGTTGAAGAGTGAGATATTGATGGAAGATTTGAGAAGTGAGATCGAAGATTGTTCAATTGAGAGGTTGAAGATTGGGCGAAGGTTGTGGATCCGAAGGAGTCTTTCCGTTACATTTTTCTGTGAGTGTTCGGTGATTGTTATGAATGGAGGAGGAAGATTGAAGATGATGGAGATTGTGAATTGAGAAGAAGAGTTTGTTACCAATCTCTCTTTTCTGTTATCATTTTTCTTTTGCTGATTTTTTGTTATGAATTTGTTGTGAACTCCTGGAATTCCGTTAGAAATCACATGCTATCGGATCAATTTTTGTTCTGCAGGGAGTTGGCTCCGCCTTATCTTAGATGCTGGATGCAGGGCCGCATCTTAAACTGATTTAGCCGAGTTATCGTTATGGTTTGTTGGTGAAGTGCAAGCTATGGCGTGAATTAGTGCAAGTCGGTCCCTTTGGAATGGAGTAACGCCTCTCAAACTTCAGCATAACAGGGACTTGTTCTTTCACTCCTTTGGATAATTTTTGTAACATTTTTAATACATTTTTGTAATTGGATTTTGAATGTAACTTGATTTTTTGTAAAGGATTTGTATTGTGATTGTAATGGATTGAACTTTAGAATGGTGTAATGTATTGGACTTTTGAATTTTGAATTGTGATGAGTGGACTTAAATCCGACTCTTGAGCATTTTCCGATTTCCATAAGGGCATTGCAACAACAACACACTTAACCCATAATCCTTAAAAAGAATCATTTCTCGATATCTTGAATTAAATTTTCGATGAACGAAAATGTCTTGAACAAAATTTGAACAATAGAATCAATTAGATCATCACGTCGAATTCACCCTCGAATCATTAGCACCCTAATTCAACATCAATTCCCCAATTCAAAACAAACTTGTACAATAAGCCATTAAATTGAAAGTACAATGGCGCCTTGAACACAATACTCTTCTTCAGTACATAATCTTGCACCATGACTCAGTATCTTTCACAATTCACCTCACAAACTCCTTGACTTAACAATCTCAAAACAATAGAAACTCTTTAGTTTTTCTCAATTTTTGAACGACGAAATAAACGTCGTTAATAACTTATAGCACGATGAAGAGGGCAAATTTTGGGGTGCAACAGCTGCCCCTATTCAAACTTCTTGGACCTGACAAGTGAGAAACGAGAGTTTTGAACCGTCGAGGTGGAAGGAGATTGAATACCACAATGAACTCGAAAATTTGCACTCTTGATCAATAGAAGATTCCGTCTTGTAATAAGAAGGAATGTACCACCCCGCAAGCAGGGAGAAAAAACTTCAATTGATATGGATAATTAAATATGCTCCAACTTGTGATAAGAAGGAACGGGCACCCACAGGCAGGGGAAACACTTCAATTGATCTGGGCATCAAGAGAAGGAACATCTCGAATGATCTGAGTATCAGACGTAGCAGATGTCTCCGAACATGCATCGGGATAGATGTCTTAAGTCGATCTGGGAATCGAGGGAGATACATCGGTTGAATCGGACATCAACTGGTAATAGGTATCTCTGATCTGGGAATCATGATCTGGGAATCAGGGCAGACATCTCTTCTGATGCAATTAAATCATCAGGTAGATATTCCAACTAATCTGGGAATTAGCGGCTAGCTCCTTCGTAAGACCACGGGGATCCGGAGGCGGTTCCTTCAACTGAACTGGAAATCAGGATAGGAACAATATCTCTTCCGAACTGTGTACGCCGGGGAAAGAATGCCTTTAAACTGATCTGGACATGATGCCAGAAAATAAGTAGGACAATCTTCATCTGATTGAAAAAGTCAATCAGGCAGATATCTCCATCTGATCTGATGATATCAGTGGCTTGCTCCTTCGTAAGACCTTGGGAGATCCGGAGGCGGTTCCTTCAACTAATCTGAAACTGGATATTAGGATAGGAACAGATATCTCTTCCGAACTGTGTACGCCGGGTAAAGAAAACGTCCTCAACTGATAGTAAGGTATCAGGACTGGGCAAACGAGTTTCTTCTTCTGAACGAACTAAATCGTCAGGGAGTAGATATTTCCAACTGATCTGATGTATCAGAGGGCTTGCTCCTTCGGAAGATCTTGGGAGATCCGGAGGCGGTTCCTTCAACTGAGATGGATATCAGGATAGGAACAAATATCTTCCACCGATCTGGGGGCATCGGGAATAGGAATGTCTTTGACCTGATCTGAGCTACGCCAGAAAATAAGTAGAACAATCCTCTTCTGATTCAAAACATCAGGATAAGCGCCTGTAATGACTAGGCGAATATTGCTCTCTAGGGAGCATTTGAATCTGGATAACTTTCCTGTAGAAAGAAACAACAGATATGATATGGTTTATGCATGATGTATGTATGAATGTGTATGGAATAACGTTTCCGAGAAGGAAGACGCTATACGCTTCTGAGAATGCAATGCAAATGATGCATGATTCGAGCGTTGCTTGGGGAGACAACGGAGGAGCACTGAATTGCTGAAGAAGTCCTGGAGAGAGTATGGAACTCTGCGGGGAGGACAAATTGAGTGACTAGAAGCCACAAGCTGCGAGCTGGCAAAGATGGATCAGAAATCTGCTGGAGACGATCAAATCTGGATGCGAGCTCTGTTTGGGGAATAAATCCTGCTTGGGGATATGAACATCCCAAATGACTGCTTGGGGAATACCTTGGCAACTTCATTGGAGAAGCAAATTCTCAACACTCTGGGGATGTGGAGGTAAGGGCAAGTCATGGATACAACTCTGATGGGAAGTGACTAACTTGCTTGTGTAGGATGCGTTCCGCTGGGGAAATCCTTGTCGGGAATAGATTCTGCTGATGATGCAAGTGAACCTCTGCTGAGGAAAGACTCAGTGGGGAAGGTGAATACTTCTGCATAACGATCCACTGAGGAGATGAGAGATCCGCTGGGGAATAAGAAACTTAGCATAAGATCCTTTTGTGAAAATATCTCCACTGGGGAAAAAATGACTCTCCTGGGGAAAACAGGTCAATCTGTTGGGGAGAGAAAACCTCTACTGGGGAGAACGAGGAACTCGGGCAAGGAACCTCATTAAGAGCTGGTTGGGGAATCAGATACCATTCATCATGATTCAACTGGGGAGAAGATATTCCACCAGGGGATAAGGCTTCTGAAGCACGGAGATCTCGTTGACATGCTTTACTGGGGATATGAGAATCTTAGAACAAAGAAAGTCTCGTCTAAATGTACTCAGCTGGGGAATGAGAATCTCTTATTAGGAAGCACTCGACTGGGGAGTAAGAATCTCTCATGGTTGGGTCCGCCGACATGCTGATACGAAACGCTTGCAAGGATGTACCTGCGAGACAAACAAATGAAAATGCCCCAGGATATAGCATGGTGTCTTTCACAGGGTCTCCTCACATGGCAGAGAACGGTAATGCTCACCCACGATGGGCAAATGCAAGAGCAAACAGATTGTCAGACATCTGGGCTTTGAAACTTTCCAAACAAGCAATGGATTCAATGAGTTGACAAGCAAGCAGTGACTAGAACACCAAACAAGTATCGGGCAGAGTATCAAGCAAACATTGGCTCTTCAAGGGAAAGCCATCAGGAAGTGGGCGTAAGGGGTCAAGCAAGAATTGACTTCAACGGGACCAAACAAGCATTGGCTTTCATAGAAGTGCCACCAGGAAGCGGGCTTTGCAGCTTCGTATTGATTGAAAGGATGTCAACAAGTAATGGGCTTATAGCTTCTCACTGCTGAGGATGACGCCTTTGACTCCCAACGGCCCTCGGATTCACAAGTTGTTAAGCTCACACCTGAACTTTAAACTGAACACCTCCTGATGAGGATAAAACGCCAATGCATATTGCCTTGCCCCAGCCTGTAAGGACTTTGAAGAAATTCGTTTCGTAAAGACTTCTTGAGATTCGTGCTATCATAGAAAACTCTCTCCAGTATCATGAACTTTGAAATCATGCCCCTGATTGACCAGAGTTGTAGGTAGCTTCAAATGCATTTGGATGAATGCCCCCTGATTGCTTAGCACTTAGAGAGATTCTTCGAATCTTGACCTGATTTCCTCAGATTGATTGAAAACTTACTCGATAGAGTAATCAAATGCTTTTGTGCCCCCTGAGGGTGATTAGACTTTGAAATATTGTTGCCTCTGCTCAACGGAGTTCGGAAGACAACTTGTCCTTCGGGAGGATAAAACTTTTCATCTGAAGTTCATGATAGAAACTTTCCTGATGTTAAGCACTCGTTCATATGCAAAGAATGTTTATTATGAGAAATATAATTCTAATGCAAAGAGTATGTTTGTCTTGAAGTTTAAAGAAACTTTATGAAAGGATGTTGTAACATCGATTTTTTTGTTAAAGAAAGAAAAGATGGTGTGGTACCAACTCAAGCATTTAGCGGATCTCCCAGGAGTCAGCTTACCGTATTCTCGTGTATAGTCTGCTTTCGAATTAACCCTGCTTCAATTAGGACTTTTCAGGGTTGTAACGTGGCCAGGTTCACGGTTTTTTTTAGAAAAAAAGATTTTTAGGCTCAAATTATTTGGTGCCCACCCCCTTCGTGATGTTCTCCAGTCCTAAGTTCAGTTAACTTGACATGAGCATTCATCTTTCAAAAGGAACTTGAGATGGTTGAGGAATTCAATGACGTCTTCTGGACACGACAATCACTTTACCTTTCGTTTTTGGTGTCTGATCACACGACTTTGTTCTTTTGCTGAGGATTCTTGTTTTGTAATCCTTTTTCCGCTTTTGCCTTGTTTTTTTTTTGTTTCCCTAACTTTTGCCTGGACAAATTCTTTTGAATTTTGAGTTGGATGTCCAGCGGGATGCCCTAACTTTTGCCTAAGTCACGTGCTTTCAAGTTGTTGACTTAGCGGGCTTTTCTTTTTTTTCTTTTCTTTTAGATTCTTTTTTTTTTGAACAAGTCGTGTGATCCTGAATCTCTGATTTGTTAGAAGTGATTGTGACTGCCTGAGTCTTTGATTGATGAAGAATTACCATTGTGGTATCATCATATTTTGACCTCTTGATGTGAGGGATAAACCACAGCGGTTTGGATGTTGGTCTTGACCTCATGATGTGAGGGATGATTATGATGTCTCGACCTCCTGAGGTGAGGAATAACCGTTGTGGATTTGACTTTCCTCAATCTTTTGAAAGATAGCCATTATTGTATCCTTAGATGTGTGCTCCTGATGAATTTTGAATGCTTGATCAGGTTAACTGAATACTACCCTGCCCCAGGGTTAAAATGTGAGGGTTTTTTATAGAAAAAGAAACTCCAACTTCGAAGGCTCAGAGGGGTTAACGAAGGTTTCACTCCCTTATATCTCCAGTGTTTGGGAATTTGAAACAATGCCTGCACATCATCAACAGGGTTCTACTCAAAAGCATACCATTTGAGGTTTTTGGTATTATGTTCATCATTCTCCCTACAGAGTTATCATGCTTTGTTAACAAGAATTGAGTATCACAACAAGCATATAAAAACATATAAGAGCAAAAGCGAATGGATTTTTTCAAGACAAACATATCAAATGCATTATGATTATAGTTCAAAAATAAACAAGTTTTGCATACAAACAGAATTGAACAAAACAAGATAGCTTAAACATGATCATGAATGATGAATTAGGAATTGCCAATGTTGAGGAGATCTTCTCCGTATGGACTTATTGCTTCAGAAGATCCAATGAGATAGAGGAGAACTTCAATTCTGGACCTCAAGTGCAAATGTGATAGCTTTTGAGTCAATCAGGTCTTGAACTTTTTCTCTGAGTAACTGACAGCCTTCAATCAGATAACCAAATGCCCCTAGAGTGGAAAGCACACCAAGCACTACGTCATAACACTTTAGATCTCTTCCTGGAAGAAGATTTCGGCAAAGTCATACAGAAGTTGCAAGTGTCCAACTTTTAGGGATTTGAGTTGTGCCAGTGGTGCACAAACTCAAGATACAAGGTGTCTTGCTTATCCCTCGGTCGGGAGCCCTAAATATAGCGAATGGAGTTTGTGAATGCTTTAGGGATTTGAGCTGCCAATGATGCGAACTCAAGAACACGGAGTCTTGCTTAACCCTCGGTCGGGAGCCCTAAATATAGCTGCTGAAACAGAAAACACCATCATGAATGGAGTAAATTTGTATTACCATGAGCGAACAACAATAACCTCTGACGCTTGGCTATCAAAGTCATTTGGAACACACAATGGCTATCGTGAAGGAAACCTCTGGCAGTACCATTTGCAAGTGTGATTCTCATGAATTACTCCTCAAGGAAGAACAAACATTCTACTTGCAGCAGATGAAATGGAATTGACCAGTAGGAACCATTACGAATAAACTCAAACATCTCTGCATCGAGCAAGTTCTGTACTCTTTGTACCTCAACACTTTGTAAGGCTTGACATTATGATCAGGTGCCCCGAGAATGGAAAACACCAAGTATTGTCTTCAAAATCAGGTGAGCTATTTGTGGTAAGAAAGATCCAAAGCAACCAACTTAAATTCCAACAAGCAAGGAAGTAACTCGAACTCAAGGCATTAGGATTCTCATCAGCTTGTTAATCTTAATCTTTTTCCGTCTCTGTTGACAAGCGAAGGCTAGTGACAATGAAACTCCAGGATGAGGCGGTGACTCGGGATATGAAGTAGAACCTTGAGAATGAGAGGCGTCTCTGTAGAAAACTTTGGATTATTGTCTGGCAGAAGATTCTGGCGAAGTCACACGGAATTTTGTAAGTGCTTTAGGGATTCGAGCAATGCAAATGGTGCAATGCTCAAGATAGACAATGTCTTGCTTATCCCTCGCGCGGGAGCCCCAAGCAACTTCAAACATTTGCAGATCCTAACATCACGACCAGGTGCTCCAGAATAGAACTCACACCTAGTGTCATCGTCATCAAGTAGAGAATTTGCAAACATCAATGCAGTACGGAGCTTAACCAGTTACAAATAAAGCAAGCATGGAAGCCACTGAGCATAAGACACGTCTTCAAAAAGAAACCCAATTGAGCTTTCACCTTGGATAAAATCCCCACAAAGTTGTTCCATGACCAATCTTTGAGCTCACAACAGTAACAAGTCAAGTGTGCGAGCCTGAAGAGAGTACCAAGTCTGAATAAGAGATCCTCGAGCTTGAACACCTGTTATGCATGAAATGTATGAGATGCATGGTATGAATGCAATGCCATGTTCATTCAATTTCCAAGGAATCCTCGTGTTTTGATTTTATTTTTAAAGCAAGAGATGGAAAAGCTCAATACGAGGCTTAAAGATATGATTCCTTGGAAATGGAAGGAACCTGTATGCTGGTTATTTTTTGTACATCATTTTTTGGAAAAGTAAATATGCAATGATGCAAGGTGGTGGGACTTTGGATGTCTCCCACCGGACATGTCTGGATTGCCGGTAACACACATAGTACAAAGCCAAAGGTTCGGCCCCAAATGATATACCACTCGGAACATAGAATGTCAATCCACGGAACCAAAGCCCATAGTCAATAACACACTGGAATAGAACACATATTACCACTCGAACAAGAACCATAGTACCCCACGAACAGGAACCAACAGTACACTCGAACGAGAACAGCGGTAACCCACGAACAAGAACAGCGGTAACCCACGAACGAGAACAGCGGTCACCAACAATGTACCTGTTAAATGATCATTGATTCCCGCCCCACTCACGGGTAAAATCTAGGCCAAGGTAAGGTCATGAAACGCAGTATACGGTCCGCCCGAAGGTAAGCATCATCACAGCGCGTAAGCGGGTGACGATAATACCTCCGTTTGAAACCACTACTCTGCTCGTGTTCACATAATCCATCCCGAGACGTACACCTCGAGACAAACCATGCTCCCACTCTATCCTAGGGTTCCTATGGTTCACACATAGCCTGGGTATTGGGCCTTTTACCTCTTGAAACACCCACCCAACAGACAGAGATCCAGCCAGTCCAGAATATGATGCAGAAAAGTAAAAGCGCACATAGAATGCAATGCAAACAGGTAAATATGCAAAGCAATAAAAACACCCAATGATAAACACACAAGCGCTAGGATCGACTCGCTAGGTCCGGACCAGCAACAGGTCGAGACGTCCCCAGCAGAGTCGCCAGCTGTCGCTACCGCGAAAATTAACAGAGTCGCCACTAACATATTTATCCTGAAAAGGAAGGGAATGCCAGCAAACCACAAAACAAAACAACGGTCTCACGACCAGAGAAAAAGGGTAAGGGAGTCGGTTACGCGGGGGGAAGGTATTAGCACCCCTCGCGCCCATCGTACTCGATGGTATCCACGCTTATGTCTAAACCTATGGGTGTGTAAGCAAACTGCGCTAATCTGAACTAAATGCATGCAGAATGTAGGGAAAAGAAAGTGTTATGCTCGCACGGGCCCTACCCCGCTGCCTACGTATCTGTTTTGCAGAATCAGAGCTACCGTAGCTCGGCTAACTAGTTTCTGTTTGTTTTGTGTTTTTTAGGTGAACGAGTTACATTCACACTCCGCTGCTCGACCTTTGGAGACTTATGCTTGGGAATGGAGCGGAAATAACAAGCTCTTAAGAAAAGAAAATCAAAGAGTGTGGTTTGTGCTTTAAAGAATGCATGAGGAAGACCTAAGCTAAGGGGGGAAGCTTGCTACCTAATGTTATCATACAAAGGGTACAAGTCTAAGCTAAGCTAGCAACCTACGGGGGAAAAAGGGAAGCACACAATAAGCACACAAACGAGCATCCGCTCGTAAAGCAAACAAACCAACGGTACTGACCGAATGGTAGAAAAGCGGTCCCGCCATAGCCAAGGGGAGCAGCTCAACCCAAGTCAACCAAGCATTAGACCTCGTGAAAATGATCGGGCCATAGACAAGAGGGCGGACCCCTCTCAGCAACCAAGCCGTCACGGATCATATAGGAAAACGGTGCGTGCGTACACCGAGCATCAACGTCGAGCGACGCGAGCTATAGGAAAGGCGGGGGTCCGGCTGCATGAACCCTTTTCCTGACATACTCGATAACAAGATCTTGTGCAGGTTCAGAAGCGAGCGACGCGTAGCGTGCGCATACTGAACAGACTCGATGAGACTAGGCGGGGGTTGATTACGAACCCTTGACCGCATTTCTTCCATGAGGACTTAACGGAGTGCCATATAGGACTTATTACACCGTGACTCCCTGCCGCAAAGCACAAATGTAAACACACCAACAAAAACAGAGCCTCTTTCGAGGGCTTGGCCAGATGCATGTCTAGGTCCTACTTCTCATGTTAAAGGATGATGCGGAAAGCGGTAAAAGGGACCAGGAGACAATACCGAACGGATAGCAAATCCGCAGTGAGCTAACAACGCAAGCAGAACTAAGAAACTTCACGTAATCTAACATCCAGCAAAGCCAGGAGTCCATCATAAGCGTCAAAGCGATGCGGTGTGAAAGTAAATCACAACCGCTATGTGGTGCGTATCAAACACAACCACACAAGCAACCTGCAAGAGAAACACAAGCCAGACGATACAGGAATATACATCTCAATGAATGAGAGATCAGGTGAATCGCATCGGTAATAAGTCCGTGTCCCACAAATAAAGTGGAACACGATGCAAATCAATCGCACCGGAAGCGAATTCGTGTCCCACAAATAAAGTGGAACACGAAGCAATCGAAGGCCCTCTTGAAGTACCTCGCACATCTCAACAACCAAATCAGTAATAACAAGGAGGCACCCACCCTCCACAGAAATAAATTCTAAGTAAATTCTAAAACAACATCTAACAAGATTAAATTGTTTTTTTATGGCATTTTATCAAAGAATTAGAACTACACTATGAAACAAAACATTTAAGTTCTAACAAGAAAATAATACATGTTTTTATTCATTTTTTATCAAGCAAAAAGTCTAACAAATGTAATTGTTTTTATAGCATTTTTATTACCTAAAAATAGAGAAGAAACTAAGTGAAAAATCCTAAATCTAACATGAATTTGAGATAGATCCAGGGGGTTTATTGAGTGAAATAAGGTGTAGATAGGGAAAAGGGCGCAGGGCCCAGCCAGAAAGAGGCCCAACAGATTTTTGTACACAAACCTTTTTGTTTAGGCCAGAAATGGGGGGTGCATGGGCCTACATAGGGTGAACCGTGGGAATTTGGTAACAGGCCCAAAACTGATTGTTTTTTGTTCATATTTCGAATTCATGCCAAGAATTGGCGCTATGGGCTTAAGGGTGGTGTAAGGAGCATTTTCGGTCAAGGCCCACGGCTTATTCAGTTCAAACTTTGTACAGATTTTTATACCATGCTTTTCTAATTAAACACATGAATCTTATTAAAACTCAATTTAAATGCTAAACTAAATTCAATCAATTTCAATTAATCTCCATTAACTATACATTAATCAGAAGGAGAATTAAAAAGGAATTAGGTTTACGTGTTTTGTGAGACTCAGGCTTGTTCTTCTCCTCTTCACGAGACCGGCGGCGCAAACTCTCTCTCCGGCGAATTCGCCGCCGTGAGCAAACACAGCCTTCCACTCGTCTCTTCTCTCATTGATTTCCCCTCCGATACCTCTCGCTCTCTCTCAAACGCGCTCTCTTATCTCAATCTTTTGTCACTATCTGATTCAAATCCGTCTCTCTGTGTTATTGATGATTTAGCCGCGATGTTGTTATTGCTATTTGATGAAATTTGCATTGTTGTTGTTGTTGAATGTTGTTCTTGCAGGCGAATAATGATGTGATGTTGAAGGTTGCGATGCGTGGCGGTGGCGATGGCGAAGGTGGATGCAATGCGTGCCGATGGCGAAGGTGGATGCGATGAACGAAGTTTGTTCGTGAAGATTACACAGAGAACGATGATTCTCCGTGAGATGATGAAGATGATGATCGATGATGATGATGATGATGAAGAGTTTGAAGGTGCAGATCGAAAAATTGCTTCCAAAAAGTTTGTTAGTGAATCTGTTATCCTCTTGAACTTGGTTCTCTTTTGGTTTTATGCAGATTATCAGCGTTACTCGAGTATTCCCGGTTGAGAGGTTATGAAGGTGATGACGACGATGAAGCGTCGATGATGAACATTACAATTCGGTTATCATGAATATTTTCCGGAATTTGTATCAAGTGATGAACGAAGCAAGAGAGATTGAAGATTGTTGGAGAAGGTTGAAGAGTGAGATATTGATGGAAGATTTGAGAAGTGAGATCGAAGATTGTTCAATTGAGAGGTTGAAGATTGGGCGAAGGTTGTGGATCCGAAGGAGTCTTTCCGTTACATTTTTCTGTGAGTGTTCGGTGATTGTTATGAATGGAGGAGGAAGATTGAAGATGATGGAGATTGTGAATTGAGAAGAAGAGTTTGTTACCAATCTCTCTTTTCTGTTATCATTTTTCTTTTGCTGATTTTTTGTTATGAATTTGTTGTGAACTCCTGGAATTCCGTTAGAAATCACATGCTATCGGATCAATTTTTGTTCTGCAGGGAGTTGGCTCCGCCTTATCTTAGATGCTGGATGCAGGGCCGCATCTTAAACTGATTTAGCCGAGTTATCGTTATGGTTTGTTGGTGAAGTGCAAGCTATGGCGTGAATTAGTGCAAGTCGGTCCCTTTGGAATGGAGTAACGCCTCTCAAACTTCAGCATAACAGGGACTTGTTCTTTCACTCCTTTGGATAATTTTTGTAACATTTTTAATACATTTTTGTAATTGGATTTTGAATGTAACTTGATTTTTTGTAAAGGATTTGTATTGTGATTGTAATGGATTGAACTTTAGAATGGTGTAATGTATTGGACTTTTGAATTTTGAATTGTGATGAGTGGACTTAAATCCGACTCTTGAGCATTTTCCGATTTCCATAAGGGCATTGCAACAACAACACACTTAACCCATAATCCTTAAAAAGAATCATTTCTCGATATCTTGAATTAAATTTTCGATGAACGAAAATGTCTTGAACAAAATTTGAACAATAGAATCAATTAGATCATCACGTCGAATTCACCCTCGAATCATTAGCACCCTAATTCAACATCAATTCCCCAATTCAAAACAAACTTGTACAATAAGCCATTAAATTGAAAGTACAATGGCGCCTTGAACACAATACTCTTCTTCAGTACATAATCTTGCACCATGACTCAGTATCTTTCACAATTCACCTCACAAACTCCTTGACTTAACAATCTCAAAACAATAGAAACTCTTTAGTTTTTCTCAATTTTTGAACGACGAAATAAACGTCGTTAATAACTTATAGCACGATGAAGAGGGCAAATTTTGGGGTGCAACACCAAGGTCATTATGTAAGAGCTTGGTGAAACACAATTCTCTGTGCTTATTGATGAGTCGCGTGATATATCTATCAAAGAGCAAATGGAGGTGATGTTGAGGTTAGTAGTTGTATTTTCCAATTCCTATTACATATTATTCTCCATGCCTCCATATAACATTGTTGAATACATTTGACTTTTTATTTATATTGCTAGGTTCTCGAACGACAAAGGAAAAGTTGTGGAACGATTTATTGCTCTACATCATGTCAAATATACTATATCTGAGGCACTAAAGGATGCTCTTTATGGTATTCTTGATCGTCACACGTTATCTATTTCAAGGATACGAGGGCAAGGATATGACGGGGCTTCAAATATGAGAGGGGAATTTAATGGTTTGCAAATAAAGATTCTAGATGAAAACCCTTATGCTTTCTATGTCCATTGTTATGCTCACCGTTTGCAATTGGTGGTTGTGTCTGTTGCTAGTCGTTGCTCATCTATTCATGATTTCTTTGAGTATATCACCTTGATTGTAACCACAACAAGTGCATCTTGCAAGAGAAGGGATGATTTGACGGAGGCACAACACCAATATATTTTGAATAGGCTTGAGAGTGGTGAGATATCTCAAGGAAAGGGCTTGCGCCAATCATCTAGTCTCGCTAGACCCGGGGATACTATATGGGGTTCACATTATACTACCTTGATTCGTTTGGATGAGATGTGGTCCTCCGTGTTAGAGGTGCTTAGTATTGTTGATGAAGATGGACATGGACCATCTCAAGCAGCAGGTTTGATAGAAAAAATGGAGAGTTTTAAATTTGCTTTCATTTTGAAGTTTATGTTAAAGTTGTTTGGTATCACAAATGAACTTTCAAAAATCTTGCAAACAAAAGATATTAATATTGTGCTTGCTATGGAATTAGTTGATGATGTTAAAGCTCGGTTGGCTACATTGAGAGAGAATGGTTGGGATGATTTATTTATTGATGTCCAAGAATTTTGTGTTGCTCAAAGTATTCCGGTGCCAAATATGGATGAAGAAATACCGGTTCGGGGTCGTTCAAGAAGAGAAGGGAGAATTGTCACTAATCTTTACCATTACCGTACAGAGATTTTTTATGTTGCTATTGACAAAATATGTGTGGAGATGGATCACCGGTTTAGTGAAGGAAGTCACATTGTGCTGGATTACTTCTCATGTCTTGACCCCAAGAACTCTTTTTCCAAGTTTGATGTTGATAAGCTTGTTCGTCTTGCTGATATTTATCATGCAGACTTTTTTAATGATGATCGTGGAACAATAAGGGAGCAACTTGAGACTTATGTACTTCAAGTGAAAAGGCATGCTTCCTTTACTTCTTGTGAAGATGTTCAAAGTTTGGCTATGAAGATGGTTCAAACTGAGAAACATTATTTCCATTGGTCTACAAACTCATTGAGTTTGCTTTGATATTGTCGGTGTCGACAACATCTGTCGAACGAGCTTTTTTAGCAATGAAGATTATCAAGTTTAATTTGCGCAACAAGATCAATGATGTGTGGTTCAATGACTTGATGATATGGTACACCGAACGGGAGATATTCAAGTCACTTAAAGATGTTGATATTATGCGAACATTCACCGCAAAGAGGTCTCGGAGAGGGCATTTACCTCCTAATTTTATTTAGCACACTATTTACAGGTTAGGTTTCATCTTTCTTATGTAGCACATTTTATGACTATTTATATATTATGTCACATGTAACTCGCGGTTAAAATTTTTGCCCAGGCTACCTAAAATTCCTGGCTCTGCCACTGGCAGCATCTGATGTTCCAGGGCCTTCAGGTACCGGGGCTTCTTCACCACCTCCACCTCCCGCTAATGACCAGAACTGCCGCCTGCAGTACATCGCAGTTCACTTGGATAGCCTCGAGGGTCTGGTGAACCTTGATGGTGAGGTCCACAGTATTTTAGTTAGGTTGGCGGATGTTTGCCGTGGATGACTTATGTAGATTTATTTTGTTATCATTGTATTATTTGTATATTTGTCTATTTTGTACGAACATCTTATTTATTGCATAATCTTTTTGGCTATTACATGTTTCGAGTAGATAAAGAAAATAACATCAATAACAAACAAATTTAATTAACAAACATCAGATGACAAACAACAAGCATAAAATTGACAATCAGGACCCTCCAAAAGTGTCGGCAAAATCTCATCCGTTTTAAAAAAATTGAAACATACCGGAAATTTAGTTTATTCGAAATTTCCAGTATACCGGAAATTTGAAAATTCCGGTATACCTGAAATTTCAATTTCCGGTATACCAGAAATTTCAAATAAACTAAATTTCTGATATGTTGAACCGGAAATTAAAAATTAACTGAATTTCTGGTATTTTTTTTCGGAAATTTTGAGGTGCATACCGGAAATTTGGTTCAGAAATTCTTTGTTTTTCACATTTTTTTAACAGGGGTAAAATTGGAATAAAAATTAGGGGGTGGCAGGTACAATTTATGGGGGTGGCAAGTTAATTTCTCGAGAATACTGGTTCCACTTTTTGAAGAATTTAACCTGTCACTCCCACTTATACTTGATATTTCTGTATTATTTTATAATTTATAAAGTGTTTCTGTTTAAATTTGGAGTCAAATATGCATATAAAATTTTTGGTAGAATTTTCGGTGCAAACAAAATTTCTGATAATGTATTCATAATTTATGGTATGAACTAATACCGGTATTTTCAAAAAATGTCATGTTATACAGGAAATTTCTGGTAGTATAATTTTATAGAGTTTCCTATGGTTAGGATTTTGTCGATAGTTTTGTACGACTGTGATTTTACTGATGGTTTTGAATGGTTTAGAATTCATCCAAAGTTGTATAAATAGGGGACATCTATTGTTGAGAAAAACATCTCAAAATGCTTCTTCCTCAATTTTTATTAAGGCCTAAATGTACTTCAATGGAGATAAACTTCTTGTAGAGTTTCAGCTTCTGGATGGCACCACATCTCTCACCTCATTGACATTTGAGTTGAATGAATTATTGCCTGAAACCGATAACAAAAAGGAGAGAAAGATCGAGTTTCATAAAGACTGGATTGATAGTGATGGAAGGGTGAAATATAACCTTATTGAGTTGAAGACTGATGAAGATTTGACGGTTATGTGAAGATCATTTCGTTGTAGGCTAACAAAGGGGCCGATCGAATTTAATGCAAAGATTTCAAGATTTGTCGACGACATAACTAAGATGATGAAATGTCCTGAAAAATTGGGTAGTGTCTAGGTTTTTATGTTTTGTTATTGTTAATTTACGTTACTTGTAATGTCTTAAGTTATGTCCATTTGCGAAATATGTAATCGATAAAATATTATGTAATAAAACGTACGGTGCTACAAGTGTAAAATCAAATAACTAAATAGGTCACCCCACAGGCTATGCATGTTGACCGTGATAATCCAGTAAAAACCTCAACATTTGGGTTTACCAAACCCATGAGGTTATTTGTAATCAAAGCGATCATCTGCAAGTGTTGTTGGTCATCGGCATTAGGTGAAATTAGGGGTGGCGGCTAGTCATCAATAGGTACCTCAGTATCGGAAAGCACATCATCATTTGTATGCTCAATAGGACGTATAGTGAGAGTGTGAGATACCGTGAGGAACCACTCCAATTAACCATCCTCACATTATGAGTCGTGTTGAACCCTAACTGCGTTATCCATAATGGAACAGTTAAAGTTGATAAAGTTTCTCTGAAACCACCTGCCAATGCTCGAAGCTTATGCATCTGGAACTGGTCGTGGGATGCCCTAGACATAACCATATTTTCGCATACATTTCTCAAGCAAGTGTCTAGAGACTAAGGTCTTCCACCGCGTTTAACCAAAAAGTAAAGAACACTCATCAAACTCGCGGTGGACTCTGTGACTTATGTATGGTGTCTAGATGTCATCATCTACTACACCGTATTAAGCCTCCTCATGTACTCCATAACACCACATGGATATGTTTTCCTGGACTTCAATCACCTCGCCTATAAGTCGCCTACCTCTATCTGCTGGACCCTCTTGTCACAGATGGTGGGGAAATGCTCATATATTCAGCACTGATAAAAGAACACAGACACAACAAATAATAATTAATAAATGTTATTTGTAACAATTAAATAATAACTACACTACAAATAATAATCTCTAGTGTACTGTGAATAGACTCAAATAACTAGCAAACTATTTGATCTCAAATGCAGTCGCAACTTCAAGTGTTGCATATTGGATGGTCAATGCAGCGCACCCCCAAGCCCATCTGGTATCTTCAAGGTTATTAAACAACCACATGTTCCGAGCATCAATATAAACACCTAAGGTATCGCAAAGAGATTACATGTTACTATATGTAGCATGTACACCCTAGCATCAACCTCATACATTTGGGCCTCCACAAGCTCGTGGTATCTATCCCGAAGCCAAGACATCCGAAGGTGAGCTCCCCTGTTACAATAAAATTGCATGCAAGCTTTTGATTAATAATAGGAGTGGTGAAGAATCTACCACTTATGGGGAGGTTGAACAAGGATGAGATATCATTAAAAGTGATAGTCATCTCCCTAAACGATAGATGAAAGGAAGATGTTTCCCTGTACCATCGCTCAACAAAAGCACTCATACTTAAAGCATCAAACATGGTAAGTGAGGAGTCAGCAAATGATAGGAGACCAAAATCCCTTACAATTTGCCTGACCCGCTCAGGCATCAGACTCCTAGGGAAGTTCTTCATCTTTGACTCGTGGGATGCCACCACCAGCATGGGACGATCTTGTAACAAACAAGGTTAAAAAAATTATCAATTAGATTTCAATATATGATGGAACAATAATAACTAAATTAAAGTTAAACATAAAATATATATACCTCTCCCTTCCATAATCGGTATGTCACATGGTCAGCATACTCGGTAAGCACTGATCAATCATTGGATCTATCTGGGAACTCTCCATCAGTGTGCACTCATGGCTCGGTCGAAGCAGAAGTTGTAACCTCTATATCATCACCTATAGCAGCCACTTCATTAGCAATAGGGGCATCTGTGACGGCCACCTCATAAGCAATAAGGGACACATCTGTCTCGCCCACATCTTCACCAACAGGTACCGCATCTATCACGACCACCTCAGCTGGGTCAATAACAGTCTGACCATGCACCTCTTGAGCATGAACAATGTCAGCATCATATATGGGCCGCTCGGCGTCAGCTGTAACAGGGTGGAAGGAACTGCACCTACTTAGTCAACTATTTCCATTGAGAAATGAGAACTACTCGTCTAGCTCGTAGCTGGGAAGACTCTGCCTCAACAGCCCTAGCTCGGGCTTCTTCTCTATCTAAGGTCCTGCCTGCAATGGTATCATCCTTTCCTTTGGTTTTCAGTGCAAAAATGAAAAAAAAAAAACGCAAAAAAATCAGTGAACTACTGCAAATTTAGAAATTTCCTACATATCACCGAAAATTCTGAAACTTTCGGTACATTTTTTCAATTTAACTACTGAAAATTTTGAAAATTCCGATAAAATTCTAATTTTTGAACTATCGAAAATTTTGAAATTCCTAGTACCATGCTATGAATAAATTTAGAATTTTTAAAATTTCTATATAAATGAATGCAAAAGTACCAGAATTTTTTAAATTCAAGGTAAAAATATAAAGAATTGTACCAGAAAATTTGAAATTCCTGGTATAAGTGTGGGGGTGACATGTTAAATCCTCTACCCTTAGGTGCTCCCCAAATCTTTGGAAATTCCAAAATGTCTTTCATGTGTCCGAAAATGCATATTCGAACGCACCCAAAATCGCATCAATCTTTGCTTTGCTGAGATTTACCCTATTTTGAACAAAATATGGTTCGGAGATGTATCTCCGTATATTATTTCGATTACGTTCGAAGATGCATCTATGAAATACGCTATGTACACTAAAATGGTTTAATTAACAACTCAATGATGTTTTTGGACATGCATATTGATCAGTGCATTTTGATGCACATTCTCTTATGTTTGTACTTAGGCATTTCTATCGTTTGCTTTGCTTATTTTTATATTTTATAATGTTTTTCTAATTTATTTTATTTTTAGTTTAATTTGATTTTCGCAATTTATTTTCAGCATTAGCAGTATGTACTAAAATGATCATAACTGGAGCTACGGAAATCCGATTGACGCGTTCTAATAATCGCCGGAAAGCTAAGAGAAAGAGCTACAACTTTCATGTTGGAGTCAAAGTCAGATTCTGAGTCAATTATTCCCAGAATTTCGTTAGAAGTTGCAGTTTAGAAACAATTAGTTTTTGACCGATTTTTGGGCCGGGTTTTTAATGTTTTTGACCCAGTTGGGTTATAACCGGAATTCCTTGTTTCTTCCATATAGTTAGGTCTGGCCGCTAATGTTCATTATTACGTTTCACTATTCACGAAATTATGAGGCAAGCTTGTACGAATTCCATGGAGAACTAATTCCCTTGAGACAATTTGCTGTATTCAGGTTCCGACCTTGAGGTTATTATAATTATAATTCAGTTCTATTCCTTTCAATATTGATCTATGTCTCTTGTTTGCTTAATTCGATTTGCATAGACTATATTGATTTAATTCGATTGGTTGTATGATCCTAACTATAGTCACGTTATCGTTTGCTTAATTCGTTATCGTGTCCGTTTAATTCATGTTTGCTTAATTCATGAAACTTAATCCTGTTTGCTTAATTTGGATAATAAGAACATACAACTTATACTATCAATTGCGCTTGTCAATGGATATTATAATCTAATAGGAGTAGATAATCCGCTTAGGAGGTTGGAATTATAATAATCAATGATAGATAGGAACCGAATCAGCAAATTGTCGTTTTAGCTTATTTTGATAATCACTTAATTTACTCTATTTTATAAATTGGTTCTAAAACTATAAACCCCCAATTTTATTTATATTAGTTAATAACAAAATAATAATCCTTGTGATACGACTCGAGTCATTGTCGCTATACTACGCTTTTTAAAGTTACTCGTTTTGATCCGTGCGCGACAGCGGATCAAATTGGCGCCGTTGTCGGGGATTCTTGTTGTTATTAATTAATATTAGGCATAGTGTTGTTGCTAGGATTTTTTGTGTTGTGTTTGTTGATTTTCAGGGTTGCAATTCCGGTTGGTGTACAGTGATAAATTTTCCAGCCTATCAGGTAAGTTTGAAAGCTACTGTTTCGAATCGTTCCGAATTTTTTCCACAAAGTCAGAAATAAATCGACGAACAGTACCCCTTTTAGAATAGAATTCTAAAGGAACTTAACCCTCAAAATTGCAAATTCGTTGTTTTTCTATTTTTTATGAATTATTTATTGTTTTCATAGTGTCAAAAAATTCCAAAAAAATTCTCAAAATTTTTATTTGTCTTCATTAGATTAAATTTTGTGCTTTTGTATTTTTTTGAATTTATTTTAATCATATTTGTTTTTTCGTGTAAAAAAAATGGGAGACTCGTTGAATCAGTTGGCTTATCTTATTAATTTGATGGAAGCAAGAGAACATCAATCGTGCTATCAAAATCATATTCCACTTGCGATTTGCAATATTTGTTCTTCAAATTTTCATGGTAATGATGCATGTCCTATGTTGTTAGATACTAATTTTTATGGTGAGGCTCAAATGGTAGGTGATCTTCAAGGACAATACTCATACATTGAAGAGCAACCTATTTGGCCATATCAACAATTTCAGCAAAATGCATCAGTGAAAGCTGAAACACAATCATATTTGAAAGAAATTATCAAGCAAATGGCTTAAAATAATAAGCGAATGACTGAAAATAATTTGCAATTTCAACAACATATGAAATCTATGTTTCCAGTTAAAAAAGTCCAAGGTGAACAAATAATCTCAAGCGTACATCAAATTCAAAAGAACGTGATGTTTCATGATGATGTACAACCTGTTGCATCATTAGAGTTAACACGATGTGATACCAGCCTTGATGAATTTCCAGGTGAGCCCATTAAAGCTGTGTTTGTTTCATATGATGAACTCATAGTAAGAAACAAAAAATTCAAGTGAATGCATGAAAGAGATTATGCCACAAAATTTCTTGAAATCTGATTTGTATGAATTATATACTTCTCTTGAAGTAGATAACTCTCTTGAAATTTTTGCTTGTGAATGTGGTGTTTGTAATGTTTGTCCTGAGATCAGTGCAGCCATTTTAGGTGAAGATAGTTTGATGCCGACAACCACTTGTGCAGGAATTCTAGCAAATTCAACAACTCTTGAATTTGACACAAAAAATGTGGATTTTTGCCTTAAGCAACCATTGCCCATAGCAGAATTTTTTTCGGTGGAAACTCTAATTAAGCCAAACAACATGGAATTATCTTTCACCATTTGTGCATCTCTTCCACCTAATTTATCAGACTCACAAGCTAATTGTGGATTTTCTATTTTTCATACTTTTGTTATTGCAGGTTTACCATATGTGCAGACTATTGCTCCTAAGCCACCCGATTTTTTACTAATATCCAAGTTCACTTGCTATTTACTTTTTCCTATTTCATGTGTTCGTAGTGCAGAAAGGCCTCCACCAAAACCACCAGACATGAAAGTTACATTCCACCTTAAACCCTCGGGTGTGTTCTTTCCTTTCTCATTCTTATTTTATATTTATGTTCTTTCATTGAGGACAATGTATGTCTTAAGTGTGGGGGAGGGAATCATTTTTTTTTCTTTCAATTTTATTTTTTGTTTTTGTTTTGTTTTCAATTCTTTAAAAAAAATGCTTCTTTGAAAGTTTTGGGATATAAATTAATATGAGGTTAGTTGTGGAGACTTGGGAAAAGTTGACAAGATCGGTATCGTCTTAATACCGTAAGTCTCTTGAGTATAGAAATTGTTTTGAATACTTGTTATGACATAGCCTTGAATTATCATTCTCTAATAGCTTTTGAGTAGTTTATCTTTGCAGTCGGCACCATCTCACACATGCTCTACGTAAGGAAGCCAATGAAAATAAGTGAGTGATCCAAGTTTTTTTTTTAAAAATGAAAAAATAAAAAAGGAATGCACCTTCTAAGTTTGGTGACCCTCACTCAGTCACTTAACCCAACGGTTGTAGAACCTATAAAAAAAAGATTTCAAGTCCCGTTGTTAGTTGGTTCAGAGGTTTCTGGTGCTGAACTTGGTAGAGAGGATTACGGTCTGATCCCCCACAACTACAATTGGGGAATAAAAGGGGTAATACCATTTAGGCCTTACTATGAGTGTGTGGAGATAACAGGCTTAATGTGATTGCGCCAGAATGAAAAAGGGTAAAAAGGAGGATGATTAAGTTAGGCTTTGGCATAATAACATGATTCGAAGCGGTTTGTGTGTTCAGGAGGCTTATGACCGCACAATTGTGGATTTGTATTCCTACGATATTCTTAGTGTGAAATATTAGTACATATTGATGCAACCTTAACCGCAAAAGAGTTTATAGCCCATAATGAGTAAATGTTGTTGTGTGTTTCTTTTGAGTTTTGATTTTACTTTGCTCGGAGTGCAAAAGTTCAAGTGTGGGGGAATTTGATCAGTGCATTTTGATGCACATTCTCTTATGTTTGTACTTAGGCATTTCTATCGTTTGCTTTGCTTATTTTTATATTTTATAATGTTTTTCTAATTTATTTTATTTTTAGTTTAATTTGATTTTCGCAATTTATTTTCAGCATTAGCAGTATGTACTAAAATGATCATAACTGGAGCTACGAAAATCCGATTGACGCGTTCTAATAATCGCCGGAAAGCTAAGAGAAAGAGCTACAACTTTCATGTTGGAGTCAAAGTCAGATTCTGAGTCAATTATTCCCAGAATTTCGTTAGAAGTTGCAGTTTAGAAACAATTAGTTTTTGACCGATTTTTGGGCCGGGTTTTTAATGTTTTTGACCCAGTTGGGTTATAACCGGAATTCCTTGTTTCTTCCATATAGTTAGGTCTGGCCGCTAATGTTCATTATTACGTTTCACTATTCACGAAATTATGAGGCAAGCTTGTACGAATTCCATGGAGAACTAATTCCCTTGAGACAATTTGCTGTATTCAGGTTCCGACCTTGAGGTTATTATAATTATAATTCAGTTCTATTCCTTTCAATATTGATCTATGTCTCTTGTTTGCTTAATTCGATTTGCATAGACTATATTGATTTAATTCGATTGGTTGTATGATCCTAACTATAGTCACGTTATCGTTTGCTTAATTCGTTATCGTGTCCGTTTAATTCATGTTTGCTTAATTCATGAAACTTAATCCCGTTTGCTTAATTTGGATAATAAGAACATACAACTTATACTATCAATTGCGCTTGTCAATGGATATTATAATCTAATAGGAATAGATAATCCGCTTAGGAGGTTGGAATTATAATAATCAATGATAGATAGGAACCGAATCAGCAAATTGTCGTTTTAGCTTATTTTGATAATCACTTAATTTACTCTATTTTATAAATTAGTTCTAAAACTATAAACCCCCAATTTTATTTATATTAGTTAATAACAAAATAAGAATCCTTGTGATACGACTCGAGTCATTGTCGCTATACTACGCTTTTTAAAGTTACTCGTTTTGATCCGTGCGCGACAGCGGATCACATATCCAGAAATGTGAAGTAGGAAATTGGATAAAACACCACCTTGCAATATCTTTTTCTTCATGCTCAAACTACACTTCATTTTCAAAACCCTTAAAAAGCAAATTTCATTCTCAATCAACTTTTCAACACAAAAACATAATTCTTGTATTTCATCACATCAAAGAGAGCAAAGGAAGATGTAATTGCAGGTCAAGTTCATTCATTCCATCCCTCATTCATTACATTAATGTGTTTTTTGGCCTGAAAAATGAACGTTGAATCCGGATATATATCTCTGGACGAAATTTTGTGTGGTCAAGAAATACATCTTAGGATTATCCTGATAGTTTGAGTCTTAACATTATTTTTTTTCTATTATTGGTGGTATTAGATATGGTGCACCCAGATATGTTTCCCAAAACTATTGTGAGTGTGGATGTTAAACCAATTGAAGTGAAGCATGATGTTAAACCAGATGAAGTGAATGATGATGATAAACTGGGTGCTCGACTGGGTATTGTTGAGGTAGATGTTAGTGCATAATTTAGAAATAAGCAAGAGTTTATTGTTCGTGAACATATGCTATAATGGGTCAGCATGAAGGTCGGGAAATTGGGGTTTGGCGTCGTAATCATAAGGTCTGACAATAGTTTGGATAGAAGATAAGCATTTAAAATAATGAGATATGAAAGAAGTAGCACGTACTAACCACTGATTAGGAATATGAAATGAGATGACACTGAATTGATAAAGTGTGAGTGCCTGTTTAAATTGCACGAATACCGTGTGGCGGATGACACATGGAAATTTAATGGATTTGCAGTATATATAGTCATGTCTTGACTGACAAGCTAGCCGACCATCCCATTGTATGTTGCCTTGTTCTAGAGGAGAGGAGACATGTTTCAGACATGACATTAAACATGGTGGTGCCAAAAAACATACTCGCTTCTTTGAAATGGAGAAGACCTTTAAATGTTTCAAATATCAAGCATATATACAACGTGCGTGCTTGAAACAACTAGGCGGTAAGAAGACCAAGGTATTGGATGCAACAACTGTTGAAGCTTTTGGAAGTTGAGGACTATGTTTCTAGGTTCAGAGTTTATGAGGATAAAGTCATTGTTCGAGATATATTTTGGATTTATCCCGATTCCATCAAGTTGTTCAACACATTTCTCAGCGTGCTCATAATTGATTCAGCATACACAACAAACGAGTATAGGCTTCCACTCTTGGAAATTATTTGTGTTACTTCTACGTAGATGACTTGTTCAATCGGTTTTGCATTTTTGAAATCTAAAAAAGAGGAAAATGTCACATGGGCTTTGTAAATGTGTAATATTATGTTGAAATACCAAGAAAACATGCCACAAGTAATAGTCACTGATTGTGACACCACACTGATGAATTTGGTTGCAAAGGTGTTTCCTACATCGTCAGCATTACTCTGTAAGTGTCACATAACCAAAAATGTGAGAAGTCGACTAAAACTTACGGTTGGCTCCAAATAAATCAAAGGTGATAATGAAAAAATACCAAACCTGACATGGTGGTGGAAAAGATAATAGATCGTTTGATCGAACTGGGTAAACAAACCTTCGTCTTTTTCTCGCCTTGTTTTGTTATATCATTTATGTATGAATTATTATTATTGTAGAGCATTTATTTTGATTGCTACTATTCTTTGCCTCACAAATTGATATTAAATTTTGTCGTAATTCACAACAAATAACAATCCTTATTCTATATTCTTTCTCTCTCTCTCTCTCTCTCTCTCTCTCTCTCTCTCTCTCTCGTCACTAAAGGTGCCTCACACATTAACACAATATATGCTTGTCAACATACAAATAGTATTAAGATCAAGAATAATTGAATAAAAACTAGGATATCAAATCATGAAAAATAGTACAAAGCCAATCACATAGCCCAATAAATCAAATCAGTTTTGTATAACAAAACATAATCAAAAGTAAACGAGCTACTCATAGTAATATGAGTCAATACCATGAGTTTAGAAGAAAAGTACATCAAATTCAAGGAAGAATGAGGTCTCCAGTGGTTGAAAACTCCAAAACCCCTTTCGCTCTAGAATTGCCTTGTCGCCACTTTCTAGCTCTAAAATTTGTAACCCTTCTAAAAACCGCCTTTTTTCCTTTTAAACAACTCAAAATACGTCATAAAAACATACCATTGTGGCCCAGAACAAGCCATTCGCGCCTAAGATGATGCCCAGGAAAAAGCAGGATCGCGACCACGATGATTTACATTGCGCCACGATGAGATCATTTTGTGCCCACGATGGTGCCACAAAAATTTCAGGGATGAGTTCCTTCTTTTTCCTTGCCTTTTCTTATAAATCTCACCGTTCTTCTTCTTTCTTTCTCTTCTTCCATTTTTCAATACTTCTTTTTCAAATTAACTCATATTGACTCGAAAGCAATTAGAATTAATTGAAAATGCTCGTAAAAATTAGATAATTACAGAGAAACATCAAAAGTCTGGCATTAAGCATATTTCTTTTATGGAGAAATATAGCAGATGAAAGGTTGGTAATAGAAAGAACATTGATTTATAGAGTGACAATTGGTGAGAATACAAATTTAAAGATTTACACCTAGTATTGGTAGTAAAATATTCAATTTATTTAAGTATCCAGGGTAAATTAAATCATCCATGAGATCAAACAGTTGGGCAAATCGAAAGAGATTTCCTATCGGTTGGCAAGACCAACAAAAAAATATCTTTTATATTCTTAATTTTAAGAAAAAAGAATGACACTGGTTGAAAAATAAAAACAAATAAAAGAGGCTAATGTTGGATTCAAAACAAGGAGATGTCAATAGTTGTTCTATCAATTGTTAAAATCAATTAAGAAAATAGTTATTTTTATGGGTTAATATCCATTTACCCCTATTATATAGACGAATTTTGATTTACCCTCCTTTAAAAAAAGATTGGATTATCCCCTATAATTTTAAAATTCTATGTCTTTTGTCCCCTAAGAGGAAAAATTACCTCCCTGTAAAATATATTTTTTTGATTTATTCCTCTAATTTTTACACGTTTAGGGGGTGCCCAAAAATTATAGGGAGTAATCTAAAACTTTTTTTAAAGGGGGTTAAATCTAAACTCACCTATATGACAGAGGATAGATGACTATTAACCCTTATTTTTATTTTAAAAATTAGAAAAAGAAATGACGCCACGTAAAAAAGAGATGAAAAAATTTAAATAACAATGTTTATAAAAAAAATTACATAAAAAACAAGGTTTTCGGAAAATTTACTAAAATGTCTAGGTTTTGTGGGACCCCCTAGAGTATGCGCCAAACCATTTGGCGCATTAATATAAATTTTTTTGAATTAGCCAATTCATTTGGCGTATATGTGTTGTGAAAAGTAAAAAAAAAAAAATTCACATTTGCGCCAAACTGTATGGCGCATACTCCTAATTTTTGTACTAATGCGCCAATTCATTTGGCGCATACTCCAGGGGGTCTTCAAAACCTAGACACTTTGGTAAATTTTTTGAAAAACTTGTTTTTTTGGTAATTTTTTTTAAACCTTGTTATTTAAAAAAATTTTTCTAAAAAAGAAAAATAAATAAATAAAGTAGTAGTTGGAATTCAAACTTAGAGAACCTTTCTCTTGGTTATTTGGACAATTGAGAAAATAAATGATATTTTTAAATATAAAAAATTAAAATATGGCGTGTTTAAAAATTTTACCTCGATTAGTTGGCCGAGGTAAAAAATTTATGGTTGAATTATCTCCATGGTTCTTTAAGTTATTTAATTGTAATAAGTCAGTCTTTTATGTTTTTTTCGCTACATGTGAATATTTTATGTTAACTAAAGTTTGCACCGTTGACGTTTTTTCTGCTTTATTTTGTTTTATTAATTTTATTTTAACTTTTAAAATTCATATTAAATTTGTTTTTTTTCCAAAAGTTATGAAAAAATTTCTTCTCATTTTACACTTTGTGTAATTTCATGAGAATTTTATTTTCTGTTATACTACTTTTCTTTAATTTCTTCTTTTGTGTGCATTTTAATTAGTTTAAAAATATTTTTATGCACTAAAAAATTCTAAAAAATTTACTATATGATCCAATTATGGATATTTGAGCTATGTTAAGTGGCATATCTGTATCATTAGTGTCACTTCAACTTTTTTGATAAGAAATTTAAGAAAAATATCAACGGTGCAAGTGTTATTTAACATAGCGAAAAAAATATAAAAAACTAACTTATTACAATTAAATAACTTAAAATTAACCAAATTTTATCATAAGATATATTATTTATTATAATAATTATTTGGTTACTAATATCCAACTCCAATTTGCAATTTATAAAAAGAATATTACGTATAAGTGCTTATATAAATTTCTTCTTTTAACAAAAGTTCAAATAAATTAAATTGTTTTGTATAAATTATTTTAATAGCATGTTTGGATTGGCTTATAGAACATCCATAATCAATTCTAAAAGTGTGGAATTAATTCTGGATGATTTTTAGATGTTTGTTTTATTAAATGTGTAATTGATTTTGTCTCCAAAATTGATTCTATTTGAAGTTAGAATTTCTCTATGTTTGATTTCACGTTTGAGACATTCAGAATTGATTTTGACGTGTTTGGTTGATCTCGAGTAGAGTTGATTATGCTTTCAAGAATTGATTCTACTTGAAGTTAGGATTTGTAGTTTTTAATCAAACGTGTTTTTACATTGAAATTTATTGTTCAACTCATTTTTGCAAGAATTTCTCCAAACATAAATTATTTTAGCTTTAACTCACTTTTATTCATAATTAATTCACTCAAAATTAATTTTTTTCACCACAGAACCAAACACACGCTTTGTAGCTTCTATTTTCAAAATTGATTCTGGATAATTTTTACATTGAAATTTATTGTTCAATTCACATTTACATAAATACATCCAAATATAAATCAATTGTGCAAAATTCAATTCTATTGAAATCAATTCTACCAAACTCAATTCTACTATAATCAATTTTGTTCACCGCCAATATAAACATATCCTAAAAATTTTTATAAATATCTCAACATATCATAAATTATATTTGATATTTTTTCTCAAACTTAGTCTCAAAATGTTCATAATAGTAGACAAATTCAAATCAAATGAATCCAAATAAATATGAACATGAATAACATATTACTAGTATAAAAAGTTGGCATCTATCTTTGTCTCATTGTATTTGACTCCAACGCAAAAGTCACCATTTGCAAACAAACAAAATCTTTCCTATTCATGGGTTGGCCATTAAGAGTATGTGTGAGAATGGAATTTGAACACATAAGCAAAGGTATTTAAAATAGTTTTACTAATTAATATATTTGACTAGCCCATGTCATGTCATCTCCATGTGCAACTATCACCCTCATTTTAACTTTATTATTAGTTTTTTAAATACTCATTCATTGCCAAATTAGATGAACATAATTATATTAACATGAAAAAGAAAAACATGAAGGAAGAAGAATCCAAGGGGAAGTTTCTCACACAATCACAAATTTAATTATTAATGCTAATTTTTTAACATATTTTCCCTTAGATTGAGGGAAGAGAGGATCCTAGAGATTTCATTTCATTTTTTATTTTATATTTATATTCAGTCAAGAAAAGATATTGTTCACCACTAAAGGTCAGGTAAGTACTACTATAAATTATTATCAAATATAAAAGCATATCACTAAGATTAAGCAATCACTAACCAATGCCACGTTTTAATTAATCATTTTAATTTGTCTAATATAGGGGGTTGTTGTTGTTGATAACAATAACATAAACTTAATTAATTGTCGATTGTGATTTTTTATCTTAAATTGATGAGCTGTGCTGTGGGGTAGTGATAGGGGGTCTTATTTATTTAATAAAAAATTTACTACTAACAAAGTAGGTATCAAATTAGATTATTATTTTTTGAACAAGGTATCTAATAAGAATTTTATATATATTTAAAAAAGAAAATAGTAAGAGGGGTGTATTAGTATATTATTTAAGGAGGGTATTAATAAAAAAAAGGCAGGATAATAATTATATAATAAAAAAGTAGAGTTGACCTTGCACATTAGGACAGAAATAATGGATAAAAAATTAAAAAGAAAACAAAAGGAAAAACAAAATTGGTGTTTTGTTTTGAACAGAAAAAGGTAGAAGGCAAAATTGGTGCAAACATGTGAGCAAGAGGGGTGTAGGTTGGGACTTTGGAGAGTGAGTAACAAAGTTCGTCTATGGAAAAGCTCAGCCTTTTGATTTCACTTTTCTTTCTCCACTCTTTAAAAGAAAAAAAAATATTAGATCGAGCAATTTTATTAATAATTTTTTTTGAAATAATGAGTATTTCTTTTAGGGATTACTCATCATACTTCATGTGTTACTCATATATTTTAGTAAAATTAAAAAAAAAAAAAAAAAGTAGATTTTGGATTTTAGAATTCAGATGTAATTGAAATACACATAATATTTGGCAATATTTAAAAAAAAAACTGAGTTTTAATATACTACTATTTAATCACAACACTAACTCGTCTAAAAGGGCCTTTGGACTTTAAAATTCAAAATAATACCCTGTTATAAAAAATAATAATAAATTTGAGACTAAAACACAAAATGAACCAATGATATTTTTTAGATTGTAAAATCCAAAATATACTCTATTATCCGAAAACATAAACAATTGCATGTAAGAGATGAAGAAAACACCAACTAACAAGTTTGGATAGTGCAAGAGATTATTTAGTTTGAGTTTAGAATTTTAAGAACGGTGTCTTCTATAACCCTAAATTCAAGAGGAGGAGAACTCACATCTACAATATAAGAAAATCATATGCTTTGGAAAATACGATATTGCCCTTCTGTTACCAAATTCAGCCACGTGGATGCCTTAACAATATTTCTTTTCTTTGGTTTCTACTACCAACCCTAATTGCTTCTATTTTGAAAAACCGTCACGTTCTCTCTCTTCCTCTACCTCTCTTTTCCTCTTCCTCTTCCTTTCGTCTCTCTTCTGCTACTCTCTCTTGCTCTTCTTTCTTCTCTCTTTCGTTGTCTCTCCCTTCTTCTTCTTTTTCTTTATTTTCTCTTCCTTCTCGTCTCATTCTCTATCCAAAATCAGATTTCTCTCTCGTCGTCTCTCGTCTGGTTATCGACATCTTCAGCTTCAACCCATTTTCACTCATGTAAGAAATTGATTTCTTTAAGCTTGAACTTTTGTTTTGTCAATAAAAATGATATGTTGTGGTGTTGTCGTTTTATCATGGATTCGAAGATGGGGCGGCATGATTGAAGATGGCGGAGATTTCATCTATTTTTTCTGATTTCTTCTAATTTACTATATGGCATGATTATGTATCTGTGTTTGAGTTGTAGCATGAAAGAAAATCAGGGTTTATAATGGGTTTTCTGTTTAAAATTAGGGCTTTTAATTTGTGGTTAGGGTTTTGGTCGTTAATATGATGATTTTGTGGTAAGCTCTTTGTTTGTTCGTCTCTGTTTGGATATTGATTGAAATTAGTATTATTCAAAGTCTGATTATATTGTTGTATTTTAATTTTTGCAGATAGTCGACATTGAACCCTTGAGGTATAGGTCAAGGGTTTGTACTATGTTATGGTGGTTCAAAATCATTTGTTGATCGATTGTGCATACGAAAAATATGTTGTTTTGTTTTTGTTTGCGAAAAACCCTAATCCCTAATTGTTTCGTTGATTTGTAAATCTTTCGTACGGTTCTAATTTATATGAAGTTTCAAGCAAGTTGTGACTCGCCGCCTATTTTTGATTTCGCAGATTCATCCTGCTGAGACGGTATCAAGTTTTATCAGGCAATTTTGAAGCTAACTATCCGTCATGTGGTTTCCAAGCCTGTAACACTATATCAGTTACTATCTTAGAGCCTTAATTTTTTATGCTCTTAACCTTTCATCTTTCACATTTTTATCTGAATGTTTCTGAATATTGTTTCATGTTAGCATTGTGAAAATTTACATCTTCATAGTAAATGCATTCGTTTCATCTCTTTTGTTTAAAGTTTGATACATGAAGATGAAAATTATATTTCCGTCCATGTGAATTATTGTCTCAGTGAACCTTGTGTGTGTTGAATTATGTCTAATGCTCTTTGGTTCAATTGTTTGCATACCCAGTTGTGATTCTGGTACAATTGTCAGTCTTTAATATTTCTGAAGCTTATACATTCAAGGATGTGTTCAAGAGTTATCTAAACATTTCTTTGTATCACTTCTGCAGTATGGGGTCAATTCAGCCCATCGCTCCATGTTCAATTTGATGGTTTCCTTTGACTTTGATGCAACTTTTGATGCAGATCCAGCTAAGAATCACAATATTACTCGAATGATTTCCATGATGGAATTCAGAGTGATAGTTTGTTTATGTTCATTATTTCCATGAATGATTTCCATATGTTGTTGCAGGAATGAAGAACAAGAATTTGGCATTGTTAAGAGGTTACTGTGATTTTTTTAAAGGAGAATTCAAGCTTTAGAAGCAAGAGTCTCATGCATGATTTGACTATTTAAGTTCTCAATGAGAATTCAAGCTTTGAATTATTATATGTTTATAGTAATTCAAGTGATTGGTTATGATGTTTTATGTGGTTTTATATCCTAATGACATAAATAATAGGTCAGCTTTTAATATTCTACAAATAATCTATTTAAGAATTTCTCTGTTTCTGAACATCCCCAAATCATGTCGGTTAACAAAAGATAGTAACACAAAACTCACATAGGAGGTGATTTTATACTACTTTTATTGAGGTATGTTGGAATAGATAATTTAATTTTGTTTTAAGTTATGTGATTTAATAGTTAATTTAGATAAACTTTTCATAAGCAGTTATAGGAAAAGAAAAAAATTAGTTTACAGCCTTTCAAAGTTTTATTACAAAGTATTTCTGTAGAACTTTGCAGTACCGGTTGCAACTTAGGTTGGTTATGGTGGCTTTATTCTAATCTTCGTTGATGTGATACTTTTCATTAGTGCTGAATTTTTTTATTAGTTAGTTGGAATTCTTCAATGTAGCAATATTAAGGTATGATTTACAGTTGCTGTTATGTGGATGCCGGGATATCTAATGTGTTAGATTCAATTCGTCGAGTTCAGAATCAATATTCGATTGAAGCTCGCATGTCAGTGGGTTTATTGTTGAAATGCTTATATAATATTGAATCCTTTTAGGGTTAAATGGTATTCCCCCTCCCCCTGCCAATAGGGCGTGTTTCAGAATTGCCCCCTGAATATTTTTTTTAAAGATCACACCCTCATAAAAATAAAAAACCATTTTAACCACACCCTCTTACCACCATTGCTGACTGGGCAGTTGAATATTGGGTGACATGGCAAAGACCACATTTTAAAATTAAAATTCCTTAAACTTTCTTTAAGTTCCCCCCCCCCCCCGTGAAATAGAAAATCTAGGGTTCACTGTTGGCGCTGGAGAAGACGAACCGGAAGCGTGGAGGAAGACGAAGCAATGGACGGCAACGGTGAATGTTCAGAGGTTAGTTCCATTAATCGAAGTCTGTAACTTGCTTGTATCATGGTTTGCATTCTTTTATCTTACATTACGTTTTACATTTCAGCCCAATGTTCTGTTTAATGCTCTGTTTCGACATGGAGGAGAGTTTATTGATAATAATGGTGAAACGATTTATAGGGGTGGCGTTTCTACTTTAGTTTCGGGGGAACATATAGATGAGTGGACAATGCATCATATTCTTAACTTAGTAACTGGGTGGGGGTACCTAGAAGGTTGTTTTAGGCTGTGGACCAAGATAGTTTACATAGACCCTAATTACTTTCAGATTACAAATGATGGGGATGCCTATGATTTTGCTGCATATTGTTGTGCGATGCAAGTGGATGGGGAAATTTTTGTTGAACATGATCCAAGTGTAGTTGGGAATGTCACCCCTAAGTATGTGTCTGATTTAGAGGTTAGTGATGAAGAAGTTATTGAAGGTTTTAATGATAGTGAGGATGAAAGGACAACTGCCATTGTTGATGGGTTTGATGATCTTGATGGTGTTGATGTAACTGTACCAATTAGGGAGGGTCCACTCATTGCAGGCTTGTTACCATGTCCAAAGAAGAACAAATGTGATGATGAGGATGAAGAGGAATACCTTAGTGAAGAGCTTAATAGTTCTGACCCTGATAACTCAGAAGATGACAAGAAACCAAAGTTTGAAAAGTTCAAGAAGGAACAACTTACAAAGGACTTTAAGTTTAAGTGGGGCATGGAGTTCACTTCCCTAGATGACTTTAGGGAGGCTATACGTGAGTGGACAGTTTTAAATGGTAGGGAAATAACATTTGTTAAAAATGAGGGGTATAGGGTGAGAGTTGAATGTAAAGCCAAGTGTGGTTTTTTAATGCTATGTTCCAAAGTGGGCCACAAGCACACTTATGCAATAAAGACTATAAAGGACACCCACACATGTGCTAGGGTTTTGGATAACAAAACTACAAATTCAAAGTGGGTGGCCAAGGCAGTTGTTAAGAAAATGCAGACCTGTGAAAACTTAAGGATAAGTGATATTATTCAAGATATGAGGCAAAATTATGGAGTGGGGATCACTGTGGGCAGGGCATGGAAAGCAAAAATGATAGCAAGACAAATGATAGAAGGGGATGCAGACAAGCAATATTCAAACTTGTGGAGGTATGCAGCTGAGTTACACAGGGTGAGTGCTGGAAACACTGTAAAGATCAACATTGAGAGGCCATCACCTTCCATCCAACCAAGATTTGGTTCATTCTATTTCTGTTTTGAGGGATGTAAACAAGGGTTCATACATGGTTGTAGACCTTTTATTGGGGTTGATGGCTGTCATTTGAAGACTAAGTATGGAGGGCAGTTGTTGATAGCAGTGGGAAGGGACCCCAATGATCAATATTTTCCATTGGCATTTGGGGTTGTTGAAACAAAAAACAAAAGAATCTTGGAAGTGGTTTATACAGCTGTTAATGGAAGATATTGGAATAGAGAAGAGATATGTATTCATCTCAGACCAGCAAAAGGTATTGCCTCTAACAATTGATTATGTACTTTTAATTTGGTTTTGTATTTACAATGTTATTTATCCTTGTATGCAGGGTTTGGTGGCTGTTTTTGAGGAAATGTTTGAAAGGATTGAGCACAGACTTTGCTTGAGGCATTTGTATGCAAATTTTAAGAAAAAGTTTGGTGGAGGAGCACTTATAAGAGATCTAATGATGGGAGCAGCCAAGGCCACATACCATCAAGCATTCTTGCAGAAGATGACTGCATTAAAGGCTGTAGATCCACATGCTTGGGAATGGCTAATGGGAGTGCCTACTAAATCTTGGTGTAAGCATGCTTTTAGCTATTATCCTAGCTGTGATGTTTTAATGAATAACATATCTGAGTCCTTTAATGCAACAATCTTATGTGCTAGGGATAAACCAATATTGACTATGTGTGAGTGGATTAGGAAATATCTAATGAATAGGTGTAGCCAATCTACTTTGAAACTTGATAAGTGGCCACACAAAATCATGCCAATCCCTAGGAGGAGACTAGATGCTGAGGTAGCTATGAGTGGTCAGTGGTTACCAACATGGGCCATGGGGGAAAAATTTCAAGTCACACATGCTTATAACAACCAAGAATTTATAGTTGACATAGCTAAAAGATCATGCTCATGTAATTTTTGGCAGCTAGTTGGTATACCCTGTAGGCATGTTGTAGCTGCCCTAGGATTTAGACAGCAAAATCCAGAGTGGTTTGTTAATGAATGCTACAGTAGGGAGAAATATGCTTTGTGCTATGGTTTTCCTATTAGTCCTATAAATGGACAGGACATGTGGCCTAATGTTGAAAGTGAAGATCTATTGCCTCCTGACTTTAAAAAGGGTCCTGGTAGACCAAGGAAATTGAGGATTAGGGAAACTGGAGAGGAAGGTGCTAGGAGGAGGCTACCTGGTGTGTCTTACAGGTGCACTAGATGTGACAAGATTGAGCATAATATCAAGTCATGCAAGAGCAAGGTGCAAGATCCAAGTGCCTTGAAAAGAAAGGTATGATCTTAATTGATTTTGATAATGTTGTATGCTTTAGATTCTTCTACTGACATTTTGATTATGTTGCAGAAAAAAGGACAATTGAGGGCTGCTAATAATGCAAGTGTTGACACATGTGAAGCCAATCCAACTGCTACAAATGAGGACAAAACAAATGTGGTGAAAGAGGCCAATCCAACTGAGGTCAGAACCAGTCAAGCCAGTGCAAGTGAGGGCATTCCAAGTCAAGGCAAGCCAAGAGCAGTGAAAACCAGTCAAGCCAGTGCAAGTGAGGGCATTCCAAGTCAAGGCAAGCCAAGAGCAGTGAAAACCAGTCAAGCCAGTGCAAGTGAGGGCAATCCAACTCAAGGCAAGCCAATAGCAGTGAAAACCAGTCAATCCAAAACAACACCAGCTGAAGAAAGTGCCAAAAACAAGGGAAAAGCTCAAGTGAAACCAGTGAGAAAGAGGGTCAGTGAGAGAATTAAGGAAAATTGGTTTAAAAAACCAAAACCTTTCACAGGCCCTGGGTCTGCACCAGAACAACCATTTTTGATAACAGATGAGGGTGATGGCAATGACTCACAAAGGAAGAAGACTATGAAGAAGACCCCTAAAAAGAAGTCTATCAATGACTTGTAGTTTCCTATGTCTGTTTATTTTGTCTGTTGCACATGTTGGTGCCTTTTGTAATGACTGAATTGCACTATGCCTTTGTGTATTGACTGAATTGCACATTTTGGAGCTTCATGTGGTTTTATGGTTTATGCACATTTGGTGCTTTTCTTGTAAACAGAATTATGCACATTTGTGCTTTTAATGTCTTTTGGTAATGAGCTAATTATGCACATAAGGTGCTTTTGGTATCAACTCAATTATGCATCTGTTATTTATATATGATCTGAATTATGCACATATGTGCTTTTGATGTAAACTAGTTTATGCACATAAGGTGCTTTTGGTATCAACTCAATTATGCATCTGTTATTCCTTTTTGTTCTGAATTATGCACATGTGTGCTTTTGGTTATTACAGCAATATGCAAACTCTTAAAAAAGGCATGAACCTCCTTCCATTAAAAAGATGTTTCCAAGTATATTACACATCATTGAAAATTACATCAATCAAACTTAACTAAATTAGACAGATTAGTAGAAATTGTAAATACATACAACAATCATACAACACACAATAAGAACTATCCTAAGCTGCATGTTTTTCCTTTTCTGAACTTCAACCTTCATCTTCGCTTTCTCCAATTTGGTTGACACTGATTCCAATTTCAATTGTAGTATATCACACTTCTTACAAAATGGTGAAGTGACAGTTTCTCCTTTGCTGAAATGGAGTATTTCATCATCCCATAGAAATAGTTCACAGCTATTAACAGTCTACACAAAAGGATATGGAAACTGAATTAGCATAAGAAAAATCAATATTATATGATGACATAAACATACTCACCCCAGAGCTTCGACATTTCCAGAATTTTCGGTTGGGATTTTGCACTGTGTTGGCTCTCCACATCTTCATCGTGTTACCACACCCACATCTGGGCAAATCATGCGATGATACTGACCCAACCGTGCTCGCGCGTGAACTGCTTCCAACCATGGCTCTGCGAGAACGATTTGAACGGACGAGGAAGAACAAGGTGAGGAAGAACAGGGTGAGGAAGAACAATGGAAATGAATCTCGTACAAATGGGGAAGAAGCTTACCCTAGAAATTAATAAAAAACACAGTCAGCAATTGGTCTTTGCCATGTCACCCAATATTCAACTGCCCAGTCAGCAATGGTGGTAAGAGGGTGTGGTTAAAATGGTTTTTTATTTTTATGAGGGTGTGATCTTTAAAAAAAATATTCAGGGGGGCAATTCTGAAACACGCCCTATTGGCAGGGGGGAATACCATTTAACCCATCCTTTTATTAGTAGGTCTTAGGTTTTCTGGTTTCTTTTTTGCAGTCACATGTGCTTCCTCTCGGTTGTGTTGCTGTAGTTTTGGTGTTCCTAACGGAAATTATCTTCTACTGTGTTTCCTTCTGGTAACGCAACATGTATGCTTTGGGCCTTCTCATATCAGTTTCAAACTTCAGGGAGTTTTCTTTCATTGGGGCAATTTTCAACCTATGGATGTTAGTTTTGTTTTGTGCTCTTTAGAATTGTTATGGACAATAATTTAGAATTGTGCTTGAGTTGGTTATTAATAATGATGGCTTAAACTTGATATTTGTTGACATGTTCATGCATTATGCAGGGGAGGGCTGGGATAACAAAGTTGTATTTCTTGCCATTATACCAAGAAGACAATTGGTATTTAGAGGGAATTTTGACTATTCTCTGTGAAACGACAACATGCTATTATGGCTATGGCGGATCAGTAGTATTACTGGATATTTCAGGCTTATTGTGAGGTGTAGTTTTTATATACTGTGGCCATTAAAATACTTATTTCATAGCATGTCCGGAAAGTCTATGATGTATTTTTTTACCACTACATTTATGCATCTTTCGATATTCTGATATGAAGTATTCAAGATCCTGTTTTGGTTTTTGTTACAAAGCTTTTGTATTTGACATGTTTATGCATCTTTCCATATGTTATAATATGATATCGAGTGATACGATCGATGCTGTGGTGGGTGCAATTTAGGATTGTTGTAATTCAAGGATTTGGCTAAGCTTCGCATTTCTGTGTCGGCTCATCTCCACCAAAATGATAGAATTCTGACTATTTTACACTGTGATTTGGTGGATGTGCTAGCAGATTCTTCTTTTACTATATGACTTGGGTGCCTCCTCTACATCCGTATATAATTGTATTATATCAACACAAATTTTCTTTGTATTATATCAGTACAGGAAAAAAATATTAATTTTGGTTTGTAGTATTTTATGTTAATTTAGTTTGCATATTAGTACAAGACCGAAACATATTTTTTTAGAGATGTTTTGAGATGTTTTGATACCTGTATTTTTAATGGAACTTTAATATAGCAGTGATGCATGTATCTGATGTAATAAGAGTTTGCACAAAGAACTGTTTGTTTCAAGTAGTCTAAAATTGAAAAACAAAATACATTCCAAAGAATAGCATTTGGAATATGGTCCTCTTACCATTCCATTTCTTCCCAATGAATTGATTCTTATGATGTTTTTTTTGTGTATGCACTTTTGTTGTTTAGATGTCTGCAACATATAAGCACATACAATGTATTTCACACATGTTGAGGTGTTGATACTTGATATATAGCTAATAACCGGCTCTTTATAAAAAATGTTTCCATGTGGTAACTGAAATTTTTAATTAACTATTTGTGAGAATTACTAAATGAAAAAATGGTCAACCATGATTAAAGTTCTTGCCCGTAGGATAGCAACAAATTTATATTTTGGAAAAGTAAAAGCGGTGAAGTCTGAAAAAAGAAACTATAAAATAAGTCATCCCTATTAGTTACATCAGAAGAAAAATAAATGATTAATTTAAATTGCAAGTTACAACCAAACTCTAAATACCTCATTGAATTCATCCTCTAACCTTATTAAAAAACCATGTTAGAAATTTTAATTATTTTCAAATTGTTAAACTTTTCTAATTAATTGGGTAGTATTAATTATAGATTTTATTATTCTCAAATTGTGTAGGCTTAAATTATAGAAGACTCAAATTAGTAATTGATGGTTTAGAATGATGATTTAGATGTTGAAAATAGTATTTTACTAATGATAAGTTATTGGTTAAAATATTTAATTATTATTTTTACACGGGTACCAGATATTTTTCTATACATTCAATTGTTTTTTTTTCACGGGTACCAGATATTTTTCTATACATTCAATTGTTTTTTTTCACGGGTATCAGATATTTTTCTATACATTTAATTATTATTTTTTCACGGGTACCAGACATTTTTTTATACATTTAATTATTATTTTTTTACGGGTATCAGACATTTTTCTATTAAAAAAATGTACATCTGTAATAAATGCGCGTCCCGTATGAGAACCCGTGCGAATGTACGGGTTTGTTACTAGTTGTTGAATATAACAATTCAATATTGATGTGAAAAACAATATCAAGAATAGAGTATAATAGATAACCCAATGAGAAGCAAGAAAAACAATAAGGATTGGTTAAAATTGATATTCATTACTTTTTCTTTAAAACAAAATTACAAGTGTTACAAGAATAACAAATAACCCTCTCACCCTAAATTTAGATTTGCAGTATGCAATGATGAAAGACTATTATGCTATTTATAATAAACCTAACATACTAAACTAATGAGCTTTTTCACAAATGTCCATTACAAGCCAACTTAGGGTACAAGCTAACTTAAACAATTGGACATAACAAACATGCCAAATTCAGAATACTAACAACCCTAGTATTTCGACACCCACATACTAGAACACACTTCGACTACAGTATGTAGGCCTTCGACACATTTTCTGTCGAAATAGGAAGCTACTCTACAACCCACTAGAGTTCGATCCAATTCTCACAAATCTCTACCTTGGAACAAACTCTATAACATCAAAGAACAAACTAGCTTTCTGCATGCAGCTTTATCAACTGTATACAATGGACTAGTAACTCAGCAATGTCTTGGTGATCATATCAGCAACATTGTGATTTGTCGAAACCTTCAGCACTTGGACTTCTCCACGCTCGATTACTTCTTTGATGAAACGCAACCTCACATCAATGTGCTTGGTTTGCTCATGATATGTTGAGTTCTTCGACAGGTGTATAGCACTTGGACTATCACATTTAACAGTGATACCTCGACCTTGAAGTTTCAGCTCCTTCACAAAGCCTTCAAGCCACAATGCTTCTTTCACAGCTTCGGTTAGGGTAATATACTCCGTCTCAGTGGTTGATAAAGCAATAACCTTTTGAAGTGCTGTTTTGCAACTAATTGTTGTGCCAAACATAGTGAAAACATATTCAGAAATAGATTTTTTGGAATCCATACAACCTACATAATCATAGTCTCATATCCTTCGATTACTGATTTACTATCTTTAAACCAAGGCTCCACCATAAATTAAGACTCTGTTCAGAGACCTATTTATGTACCTTAGAATTCACTTTAATGCTTGTCAGTGAGCATTTCCAGGATTCGCCATGTACCTACTTTCAAGACTTACTGCATATGTTATACCGAGTCTTGTGCAGACCATAACATACATCAAAGAACCTACTATATTAGCATACCGAATGCTATTTATATAAGCTCTTTCGACATCAATACTGAGACACTGATACATACTCAGCTTGAATTGAGGGTTTGTCGGAGTCACAACAAGCTTTGAATTCGACAAACTAAATTTTTGAGAATCTTTCGTATGTATGCCTCTTGAGATAAACATAACTTCGACTTCTTTCTATCTCTTCGGATGTCAATCCTAAGAATCCTGGATGTTGCTCCTAGATCCTTCATATCGAACTCCTTATTGAGTTTAACCTTCACCCTCATTACATCTTTGACATTGTTGCTTGCTATGAGAATATCATCCACATAAAGCAACAAAATAACAAATGAATTACCAGGTTGAAATCAGAAGTAAACACATTGGTCGAACTGGCTTCTAACAAAACTTATACATGTCATGAACTAGTCAAATCTCCTATTCCACTATTGAGGAGATTGTTTCAGTCCATATAAAGATTTGTTTAGTTTGCACACATAATCTTCCTTCCCTTTTTTGACATACCCTTCAGGTTGCCTCATCAGGATCGTTTCATCTAGATCACCATACAAGAACGTAGTCTTCACATCCATTTGTTCCAGTTCAAGATCGAGTTGTGCCACCATGGCAAAAAATATTCGAATGGGCTTATGCTTCACAACAGGAGAAAACACATCATTGAAGTCGACACCTTCTTTCCGAGTGAAACCCCTTGCGACTAACCTTGTATTGTATCTCTTCGATGCCACTCCTTCAATTCCTTGCTTAAATTTGAAAATCTATTTACAAATGACTAACTTTGCTCCAGTGGATTTCTTGATTAGTTCCCTGGTGTGATTATCATGAAGAGATTTCATCTCATCATTCATGGCCTTCAGCCATTCAGTCTTATTCCGACTCTTCATAACTTCCTTATAGTCTCTAGTTTCTTCGTTTAGAACCCCACTTGCAGAGATTAAGGCATAAGCTATAAGATCTGCATACCCAAGTCTCTGAGGTGGCTTGATGACTCTTATCGACCTATCTCTTGACAATAGGTAGTGATCGACAGTTTCCTCAACTTCCTCAACATATTCTGCTTCTTCTTCAACTTCATCTGGGATATGTAATTCAGCATCAACATGCTCCACCTCAACATGAATCTCTACCTATTCCAGCTCTTCGTCATATATTTCTGCACTTTGACCAACGTCATCAGTTTACTTAAAAGTCATTTTAGCTTCATTGAAAACTACATCTCGACTGATGATACTCTTTTTAAGCCCTGGCTCTAGGTACCATAGCCTATAAGCTTTGACTCCTTCAGGGTATCCCATGAACATGCATTTCAAAGCTCTAGGTTCGACCTTGTCTTACCTAATATGAGCATAGTTTACTTAGTCAAATACTCTCGGTTTGTCGAGATATTATGGATGTCACGACCAAACTTCTTTAGGTGTATTCATATCTAACACATTCGAAGGACATCTGTTTATCAGATATGTTGCTATCGAAACAACCTCATCCCAAAACACCTTCTTTAATCCAGCACTAGTCAACATGCATCTAACTCTCTCTAAAATATTTCAATTAAACCTTTCAGCCAAACCATTTTGTTGTGGAGTACCTGCAGTAGTTTTGTGCCTTGCGATACCAGAGGTAGCACAAAAATTGTCGAACGCCTCATTGCAAAATTCAAGGCCATTATCGGTTCTCAACCTCTTGACTTTTCTGCCAATTTGATTTTCGACCAGAGTCTTCCAACTTTTGAAATTCTTAAAAGTTTCATCCTTAGTCTTCTGGATGAATACCCATAATTTTTTGGAATAATCATCTACTATGGATAGAAAATACCTTGATCCTGAATATGATGGACACCTTGCAGGCTCCCAAAGATCAATATGGATGTAATCAAGGGATCCATGTGTTCTTTGTTTTCCTTTGTTGAACTTCATTATGCAATATTTTCCAAGTACACATGATTCATAAAACTTCTGCTTTTCGAATTTGTCTCTTCAAAGTAGATTTTGTTTTCCCAATTTGACCAAACACTTTCATTGACATGGCCCAATCTCATGTGCCAAATTTATGTCTTTTATAAAGGTTTCGTGGATGCAACATTTATCGAACCACTTACAACTTTAGCCTAAAGGGTATACAAGCTTTGTTTCTCTACGCTTCTCAAGACTTCCTTCGACCCCTTCACGCCTCAAGGGTATATCGTGAATTTATTTTACCTACAACTCACGAATTTTGCAGAAAACTACATGAACTTTAAAATTTTGAAACAAGATTAAATGGCATATAGCAAATATGAATGGCAACCAGTTGAGGGCTTTTGATCCTCACATTGCCACAAACAGAATAGAATCGAGCTTTTCTTAAAATGATGCACAAATGATAGCGTTTGAGTTTCAAAAATTTACCTCTGAAGTGCAGAGGTAAATTTGAGAACTTCCAAAGATGGTTGCTTGTTGAGTTTGTGTTGGAGTGTTTCTAGAGAAAACAAGTAAGAGGCTCAAAGCAAGAGTTATTGGTGATTAAAGAAACTTTTCAAGAATGGAATTCATGGCTTTATGCTTGAAATGATATGAAAGTTTGGTTAATGATTTAATCTCTTAGACAATGCTTAATTAACTTATGTAAACTTCTGATTATGGATAGATTTGGAGGTTTGGAGGAGTTCATTTACTTTCTGGAAAGCCCTAAACACCCTCTTAAACTTTCATTTAATTTTTAGAAGTAAATCTACCTTTGTGAAATTTTTCTAAGTGTTTGAAAAAGTCAACAACTTTGTAGCTTCATTATTTAAAATTCTTTCATTTATGGAAAAATCTTCACATGGACAAAGTTGTAGATCTTGATTTCCACTTCAATTGAGGCTTTGGAGCATAAAAATTGGTTTCTTTTTGAAGAAGTTATGACCATTCAAAGTTAAGCACAAAACATGTATTTCTTCATAAAAAACAAAACCCTAATATTTGTCTTTTGATTCCTTGATTGATTTTCATGATTTTATTGATCAAATGACCTCAAAAATATTATATTCATGATCTTGATTTTCAAAATTCCATGGTTGACCAAATTTATCAAAAGATAAAGGTGATCTTGAACAATTGACTTTTTCCAGATGAATTGCATTCTTCTAAGTATCAATTGAATCAAGATCTTCTAGTAAAATCAATATGGTGAGTGTATTATAATGAGGCATTTGATATCCTTGAATCGTTTTTTGATCCACAAGACCTTTCTTTGACCAAAAGTCAACTTTCTAGAAAATTAGGTTAAAACCCCTAACTGTGTACCATATGAATTTGAAAGTTGTTGATCTTAGTTTTAACCACACTGGGGCTTGGATATTGATGAGGGAGATCAATTGAGCATATGAGAAATCTTGAGCCACCATTTAAGCCATAAAACCCTAATTTGACTGAGCTCCTTGATTAATCACATATCTTGGGAAACAAGCAACAAGTAAACACAATCTTTTTTTGTATATTTTTGGTAAGCAAATAATGCATGAATGATCACGTATGATGATGGTGATGATAATTATGATCACACCCTAGGTGCTTAATGCAAAATGAGGTGGGATCTCTAGGTCAACATTTTGGGTATAACAGGTTACACGCATAATTTTTGGATTATGGAGAATTTGAAATAGTAGAACATCTGCGAGACAAATCCATAACTAATGAATCTTAATGAAATTGTTCATTCTCACCCTCAATTACTCTCTCTCTCAAATTATCTCTCACTATCTTCTTCTCCAAATACCCTAAATCTCATTATTCATCAATTATGTGATTGTATGTTCCAACATTTGGCATCAAGAGCTTGGTTCTGATCTATATTCTATTGTACAAACATGAATATCGTATCCAATGATAAAGTCCCCAAAAACATACTAACCTTTGATGCGAAGAATTAGGACAAATGGTGCAAGCAAATGAAGGTGTTGTTTGGCTACCAAGATGTTCTTGAACTGATCAAGAATGGGATGAATCCCTTTGTCGAAGGTGTAACGGATTCACAAAAGGTTGGGTACAAGGAAGAAAATAAGAAATGTTACAAAGTGTTTTTCTTGACCCATCAATGTGTTAATGGTGACAACTTTGAGAAAGTTAGCGATTGCGGGTCGACAAAGGAAGCGCGGGAAATCTTGGAAAAGGCATATGCAGGGGCTGATAAGGTAAAGGTGATGAGGTTACAAACTCACAAACGTTAATTTGAATTAATTCAAATGGAGGAGAAGGAGATAATCAACGATAACATGATGTGAATTACGCGATTGGTAAATCAAATTAAGTCTTTGGAGGGATTGTTTCGAAGCATAATGTTGTGTCAAAGATCTTACATTGAGCAACATCATAGTGGCGATTAAAGAGTCAAATGATCTTCCAACATTGAGCAAATATGAGCTTCAAATCTCTCTTGAGGCTCATGATCAAAGGATGGATGAGAAGAATAACGACAAGGAAAAGGTGGAGATCGCTTTGCAAGCACGATTCAATGAGAAGAACAAGAAGTCTAAAGAAAAATAGTCCATGAAGAGTAAAGGGATTTTTTAGAAATTTGGTGGAAAAGAGTCCTAAAATTCAAAGAGTTCGACTTGTCAGAGGGGTGAGAGTAGTTGCAAAAAAAATGATGGTCAAGGCAACTTTAGAGGTGAAATCGAGAAGTTTGACAAGAGTAAGATACAATGCTTTAATTGTAGAAATCTTGGTCATATCGCAAGAGAATGCAATGCGAAACAGATGGAATCTCAAGAAAATGAAGCTAAGGTTGTTAGACAAGAGGTGGATGATGATAATACGCTTTAGGTCATGATCACGGAGGGTAAATGCAACAGAAGTGGGTTGTCGGGCGGCAGCAGCAATTCTGAGAATGCTGCAGAAATATTTACGAAAAAACATTATGGTGACTATGAGAGAAAGAGTCCAATGCAGCAAAGAATTGTACATGGATTTTGATTGATCTACGCATATGGCGGGTAGGAAGGATTGATTTGTCAAAATCAATCAAGCCATGAAGAATAAAGTGAAACTCACATATGACACCACTAGCGGCCGATGGGATCAGTGATGTTCTGATCATGAGAAGGGATGGTGGGTATTCCATGATCAAAGATGTATTGTAAATTCCTGGAATCAAGTGTAACCTTCTAAGTATTGACTAATTGTATAAGAAGGGTTACAAGATTCGCATGAAAGATAAGACTTTGCGCGTTATGGATACAAATGTGATTTTGTCCTTAAAGCTCCTACGGCTGCCAATAGAACTTTCAAGATTGAGTTGAAGGTGATGAAGTATAGGTGTCTTGTTACAGCGGCAAGTCGAGATGAGTGATTGTGGCATTACCGTCTTGGGTATCTCAATTTTCGAGATCTCAGTGCGTTGCAAAAGAACATAATAGTAACCGGGTTACCATACATCAACATTCCAGTTGATATTTGTGAAGAGTGTGTGCAAGCGAAGCAACACAAGGGTAAATTCAACAAGGATGCAAGTTATAGAACCAAGCATTACCTTGATGTGGTGTATTCTGATGTGTGTGAGTCAATGCAAGTTAATTCGTTTGGTAACAATAGGTACTTTGTCACTTTTATCGATGATTATAGTAGAAAAATATGGACATACCTAATCAAGATAAAGGATGAGGTGTTTAAAATGTTTAAGAAGTTCAAGTTCATGGTTGAGCGGCAAAGCGGTCACAAGTTCAAAGTTCATAAAATGGATGGTAGAGGCGAATATGTATCAAATAACTTGGGGAAATTTTGTAATGAAGAGGGGATAGTGCATGAGGTAGTACCACCCTATACACTGCAGCAAAATGGTGTTTTCGAAAAAAAGAATTGATTGATTATGAACAGGTGAAAAGCATGTTAAAAGGAAAGAACTTGCCGAAAGAGTTGTGGGGAAAAACGGCTTCTACAACTTCCTATTTGTTGAATAGGTGTCCAACATAGAAGCTTAAGAAGATAACACCGGAAGAGGCATGGTCTGGATTCAAACAGAATCTAAACCATTGAGAATTTTTTCAGTTATGTGGCGTATCGATGTGTTTCGGGTCAGTTAGAAAGAAGTTTGATGACAAAAGGGGAGATGATGATACTTGTGGGTATCACCCTAATGGAGGTTACAAGTTGTTTGATGTTGAAAACAAGAGGACTGTGATCAACCGGAACGTTTTAATTGATCAATTGAAGTAGGTGGATCAGTCTATAACCGATTACGCTCAGACGTTAACCGATTACATGTAAGCGTTAACCGATTACAAGAAAGCATTAATCGATTATATGCACAATTTTTATGCACAATTTTGGAAAATCTGAAAATTAGAACAGCCGCGAGTCAAAGCCAAAACTAATTCTTTAACATGTTTGAAAGAGAGACATTACATCAAAATTAAATATTTGATTTATAGAGGTATAAACAATGAGTTAGGATCCTCTCCATTTTTCAAAAGAAATGGAGGTGTCCATTACTATAATTTTGATGTATAAATGTGTAATTAATGTAACTATTTTTTGAAATGTGTGTAAATATATCTTTTATTTACATCAAAACTATAGTAATTGAAAACTCCATTTCTTTTGAGAAATGGAGAGGATCTTTACTCAGTAGTACTATAAA